>NC_052053.1:7505846-7648346 GCF_903992535.2 Arvicola amphibius
CCCTTCGCCTTTCATTTCGATCTGCAGAAGCTTCTGTGCGCGCCAAAAGTGTTGGCGAAGACGTGCTGGTAAAAAAACAGACAATAGCTAGACTGAGGTGAAGGTATTGATGGGAGCTTGGTTTGTTCAGAAGATCCATCAGTACTTTAAAACAATCTGTGTTTAACGTGGCAAATTGTGTGTCATTAAAATGCTAATGAATGGTAAGCAGCTGCTAAGTTTTTATGCTAATGAACGGTGGAAGCTAAGTAGTTCTCCTGCCTCCGATCTATTAGCATAGAGATGTGATTGGGTAAGGAGGACGGCGAACGCTCTGACCTTCATTGATGAGCAATCTGTTTGTGAGTTTGCCCGCTGCTTTCTGTCTGATTTGAGTTTGCTAGTATAGCGCGACTCTCACCAGGCCCTAGGGGCCTCTGTGTTACTCGCTGTTGTCACAGCCACCATTGAGGCCTTGGAGACAGAGCTTGGTTTTCTTTTCAGAGACCCAGCCGCCCCAAAACTGTTCTGCTCCTTCAGTAGGCGACTTAGATTAATCTACCTGCTCACTCTTTGTACTTTACAATTCTAATAATAATTATGATGATAAATTGCTAAGGGCCATTTTCTCTAGCGGTCAATTTAACTACGATTTTAAAGTAAATCCTTTCAGATATGCCTCTGCGACATTGGATGCAATGATGTCATACATCATCTTGGATCTTCAGGCTTGAGGTTACCAAATGGAGATAGCATTACCTGATTAGGAGAATAATCTATAATTAAATGCCGGTGGTGTATACATACCAGACCAAACCAGATTATTTAATTGAGCATCAGGGAAACAAAACAAAAGCACTGTTTAGTGGATGCTCTTGGCTGATGATTGTCTGTACTAAGCCCTCATATGTATTTCCTAATGGCCATGGCTGATCAGAATGGCTATTACAGATAATACTTCAGGTGCCCTTTTTCTCTTATCTCTTTTACACACACACACACACACACACACACACACACACGTATATTTAAAGATCAGTGTAAGTGAGTTTTGACACTCTGTTAAACACTAATGCCAATACTCTGCACAACTGATTGGCAACATGCCATCAGTTTCTTTGGATACTCATTACCAAAACAAGCGATCTCTGAGGCAGGGATGTCAGTGATTTGGGGACTGAAGAGGCAGGTGTGCACTTCAGTGGTTGGGGCATTTTCTCTCAGTTCTCATTTCTCCTTGAAGCAAGCGAGAGAGTCTAGGCATGAAATTACTGTGTGATCCAAGACAGGCAAGCCAGGGAGAACTGAGCCCTCGTGTGTTGTTGGTGGTAATGAAGTCCTCAGCCCTCTTCAGAATGCCCCCAAAGTACAATTGATCCACATCCATGATCTGATAAATGAATATGCAAAATGGGGGACCTTCCCACAGCAAAGGAGCATTCAGCCTCGAAAAGACACAGTACGCTGGTGGATGCCACAGCATGAGCAAAACGTGAAAGCACTCATCCCAAACAAACAAAGGCAGTCACAAAAGGCATGGGAGGTTTTATTTAAATGGTATGTTCTGGTAAATCTAAACATAAAATTGATTGGTGGTTGTCAGGCACTAAGGATGCTGGGTAAAATGGGAAGAGACTGCAGCTACGTGCAGAGTGGACGTAAGTTTGATCCCCAGCACCCACATAAAAGGCAACCAGGGTGGTACATTCTGGGAGATCACTCTTAGAGTATCAGCTCAGGGAAGCAGAGGCAACAGGATCCCTTGGTCTACTGGCTTGCCAGCCTACCAGATCTGCAAAACCCCAATTAAAACACCTGACTCAGAAAACAAGGTGTTGGGTCCCTAAGAAATGACATTTGATGCAGGCTTCTGGTCTCTACATGCATGAGTACACATGTACATATATGCCTGCAAAAATAGGCATGCACGCATGCACACACACACACACACACACACACACACATACACAAACATGCCACGCCTGTCTTTCCAGAGAACCAACCATGCCAACAAATGTATCTATACTCTGAATGTTAATGATGAGGAAGAATGCCAACATCATTATAAATTACCCAGTCCTACACTAAACCAGATACCAAAGGATGCAAGAGCTAATATTACTATTCAAAGGGACAGGTGCCCAAAGAACACAAGTTCATTGGGTGTAAAAATTAAGACAAAATGATGAGTTCCTGTCTCCAGACACCCTGTCTACGGCCAGACCACAGCCTACCTTGTGTTCTCCAGCCATCCCATGTCCAGACTTCCTCTTTCCCCTAGAGTAAGGAAAATTCTGTGATCATTTTTAAGACAAGGAATTGAGTCATAACGATAGCCAGTAACTGCCAAAGTCCAAGTTTTCCTTCCTCATAAAAACCGCAGTAATTATCTCTGGTTTGCATAAAATTTGTTGCTGGCTATTTACTCCCAACAGTAAAGAGCATCTTGAGAACCCCCTTCTTTATTCTCCAGCAGTCTGTGGCTCTGTGGGTTCTCAAAGATGCCAGGACATTCGCAGTGTGCCACACCTGCTGGTGTGACCTGGGGACAGTTTGTCACCTGACCCTGAGAAGTCCTTGGCTTGTGCACAGGGAAGTACTCTGCAGGTCGCTCAGGCCACGGTGAGCTCTTCTTGACGGTGTTCCTCAAGTGCTTGCTTCTGTAACTCCTTGTGTTTGCAGGTCACAGCTCAGCAGCCTTGGGTTGGCCCAGTACACCTGGGCGGGAAAGGATGTGAGCACGAGACTGAGTTTGCTTTGCTTTGTCCTTGGCAGGCAGCGCGTGCCACGCTACGACCCTCCCTGCTCTCGTGCGCACACCCACCTTGGTGATGCAGCCTTCGCTGGACATCAAGCCGTTTATGTCTTTTCCAGTGGACAGTAGTTCTGCTGTCGGGCTCTTTCCAAATTTTAACACAGTGAGTACATGCTTTTTTCTCTTATATATGCCTCTGCCGTGTAATCTCTTTTCTTTGACTATGTTCCCAGGTAGACTGCGGGTAGACTCTGTTTCCAAAGTGTGTGGCTAAGGTCCCTCCCTTTCAGCTATACTGTGGGAAAATGCCTCAGTCGAGCCACATTAAACATGTGGACTGTACTAATGCCTCCAGAGATGACACTAACCTGTTTCATTGTCCAGTTTTGATGCCCTGCACAGTAGCTTTGCCACTCAGTTGTTCCTGAGGCTTCATGGTGACCTTGCTCTCTCTGTTTCTCCTGAGGCTTCAAGGTGGCTTTACCCTCTCTGTTGTCCCTGTGGCTTCAAGGTGACCTTACCCTCTGTTGTTCCTGAGGCTTCGAGGTTGCTTTATTCTCTGTTGTCCCTGAAGCGCACTGTTCAGATGTGGTCAAGAACTCAATTTAGAGACACCAAGCCACGTTAATTCTTTTCCCAACTTTCACTATAAAGAAAAATGAAAACAGCAACCATGGGCTTTGTCTTTCTGGGGGCCTTTTTATTTGAGAGATGTCTGAGATCAAGTCTGACTTTTGCATAAACAGAGTTTTTATTTGGGAGCTCGTGTGAGTTCTTGAATCTGACTCTGACCGAAAAGGAAGATACACATTTGAAATTGACATATCAGTTATCTGTGCAGTGTGTAGCTGTTCCCCCATTAAACATACATAATGAATACTTGTGAATTGCTGGCCCCGAATGGCATACTCACGTCAGTCAGCCAACTTCCTTTTATTTGAATGAAAGGCATTTCCTAGGTGTGCCAAGTAGAGCTGCCGCTTTTGAGCAGCCTGGTTCTGGGTTGGTTGGAAACTTCGAGCAGGAGGAAGGTTGAACACTGAGGGAATGGCACGGATTACATCTGCACCATAGATAAATGCGTTTGGTGGGGCAGGATGGTATTCCTGAACAAGAACATTCTAGACGCTGCCATGATCAAAACAAACAGTGGCGTTATCAACAGCACCAGACAGTGTGCTTTGGAAGCCCGGCCAGATGGGCCCTCTTTGCAAACTCTCTTCTGCAAGAGTGAAAAAAAAGCAAGAGGATTCTCCTCCAGGGTTGTAAATAGAATCTGTTGACAAGCCTTCTGCTGGGGCCCCAGTGCTCTATGATAAGCGGCAAGAGAAGGATCGCACAGATTTGTAAAGGCTCTACCGTTGACATGGTGAATAAATGGTTGAATGCTTCTGTTTTCGTTTCTTTTTTTTTTTTTTTCTTTTATTTCTTTTTTTTTTTTTTTTTTTTTTTTTTTTCTGGCCAAGGCCAACCGGCTTTCTTTGTTTGGTTTTTGTTTTAAGGCATGAAAGGCAAGCATGGAAATAAGATAAGTCAGGCCTATCTTGGCCACATGACCACATCAGAAGTGAGAGTGACCCTCCCAAAGCGAGGCATTGAGCTTGAGTCAAGCCTGCCCCTGAGTCTGCAATCATTTCCAAACACCCCGCTGTACTTGGAATGTTTTCCAGGTATTTGTTTTTGGTCCTGTTTTGGTCCGCTTATGTCTGTGGACTGCAGCACCAGGGAGGGGCTGCTGAGAAGCAGCCTGGGTGATTCAGCAAGCTGAAATGTGTTTGCCTGTGTTCTTACTTTTTAATGCAAGTCTCATACAAGATTATTAGCACGAGCAGCATGATATATATATATACTTTTAAATTGCCCACAGGAGATTAGAGCTGTGTTACAAACGCGTTCAGCTTCTAGGAAGACATTAGCACCCAAGGCAACTGGGAAACTTCATTCTCTGCCCCTGAGCACACTCTACGCCTTTCCCTGGGGATGCGTTGTCACAGCTAGCACCCTCCGTCCCGCTCCTTCCGACCGCCTCACACCTAACAGATACCTGATTGCCGACGTGTTTTGCAAGTACAGATACTCAGTGATATTCTGTAGGTCACTGTTATCAATCTTCAGAATGCCTTGCCTGCCATTGCATCTGGAATTTTAAGGGCTTTCAAAAAGGTTCTTCCTTAACGTAAAAATGAATTTTATATTGGCTTATTAATGTTGCATAGGGCTCACAGATGCACTGACATCATATTATTTATTTATTGTGCATAAGAATCTTATACTATATTGATAAAGCTCAATGAATATTCTTTTTATAAGGTTTTTTCTTCTTAGAAGAAAATAAGCTCCGAATGTTCAAATATTAATATTACCTGATTACTAGAGTGAAAAAATGCAAGAAAACTTACCAGAAATACTGATTTTGCTCAATTTGCTAAATCCAAGTCATGCCCCTCCTAGTGCTCTATTAAGGATTAAGCCAGCCCTAGTGGGACTTCTCATCTTGTTGGCCATGGTGCTGTACAACTTATGCCAGTGGGCTAAGACAGGACGATCTTCAGTACAAATTCAGCCTGGGCTCCATAGTAGAACCCTTTATCAACACACACAGATACAGGCACACACACACACACACACACACACGGAAGGGGGAATGAGTCTCTGTGTGTGTGAGTGTGTATCGCTCTGAGGTGCAGCTTAAATAACTGTCCCTTCCTCGATTTTTCCGTCCCAGCATCCGAGCCACTTGGGAAATTTCTTAGGAGATTTTAAGATGTGGTCTGTCAATGACCACATTTATTTCCTCGGGAAATGTTTCTATACTGTTACCAATCATTACACTAAATTATCATGCATTTGCGATCATTTACATCCCTCCAGCGATTCAAGGAGTCAGCGGTTGTCTCTCCTATTGTCAAGAGCAGTAGCTGGGACTTGAATTATGATCCTTTAACGCTGAGGTTTGTGTTTTGGTTCTTCAGGCCCTTGGCTCCTTAGGCCCATGTCACCTCCCACTCATTCACTGGGAACAAAGCCCAATCAGAAACCTTTCCCTGTCCTTGCTGGACGCAAGCAAGATAATTTCCCACAGGATCATGAAGTAAAAGAGGAAATGGCTTTTTGAATATGAAATACAAACTTCTTCCAGCAGTTGTGAAGAAGCAGAATATATCTGTAAAACAGCTGTCGTGTCTTATGGCAGATCTTCTTACCGTCTGCTCTTTCCTTGAGAAACAGGGTGACTTGTACTCTCGCTTTGCTTTTGGCCACCACTGAGATTAAATAAATATGAGAAATGGGATCAAACCTCATCAACTTTTACTTGAAAAGTAGCAATTTAATTGCTATACCAAGACTCACAGAGAAAAGTGGTGTGGGAGGTAGTTACTTTCCTCTCATGACTTGCCAAGTTATTTATTATACAAGACTCAAATTCATTAGGATAGAATAATTATTAAATATATTTGTTCTTATTGTATATAATTTTGTATTAGGCTTAGAACTCTCTTATTTAAACAAAAGGGGGAGGTGCTGTAGGAAATCCTACAGCCAGTAGCCTTTAAGTTACCCGCCCACTGGGGTGTGGCCTCTTATACTATTTATGCCAATGTAAAGCATGTGTCCAGCCTCTTTTCTGGCTGTAGGGTTCAGTTACTGTTCTCCATTCCAGCAGAGGATATTGATCTGTGAGTCTACCCCTAAATAAATAACCAGCTATTATTCTCAATTCTGAGCTAGTGTGGGATTTTTTTTAAGCATCCTTCTTCAAAAAAGTTTTGAAAATCCTCAGCTTTGTTACCTTCTTCAAGTTAATTTAAAATACATATATTTAGGAGCTGGATTGATGGCTCCGTGGTTAAGAGCACTTGCTGCTTTTGCAGAGGACCCAAGTTCAACCCCCAGCACCCACACGCATTGGTGCACACCTGCTTTAACGTCAGTTCCAGTGTGGATCCAGTGCTGCCTTCTGGCCTCCCCACCCGTGTGCATGTGCACACAAACATAAATAAGAATAAAGTAATTCTTTTAAAAAGACATAGTCAGATGTGGTGGCAGCTCATAGGCAGGCAGATCTCTGTGAGACCGAGCACGGCCTGGTCTATAGAGTAGAGTCCAGGCCAGCCAAGGCTGCTTACTAAGACTGTGTCTCAGTACACAGATACTTCATGTTTTCTCTTTTGTTTATAGTAGAGCAGATGACTGTATGACAGATAAGAATTAAAAGGCATTCCATCGTCGTCTAAAACAGAACGGGCGCCATGTTCTACGTTGAATTTACACGTTGCAGAATCTGTGCTTCCCAGCGTTCATTCAGAGGTTGCCTTGCCTCACACTCCACGGCTGAGGCTTTCCATGCTGCTTATGATGAGTAAGCAGAGGGTGGAGAGACGGCTCAGTGGTTAAGAGCACTGCCTGCTCTAGCCTGAGGGCACCAGGCACACTTAGGCTACAAATACGCGCATGTAGGCAATTTCTCATACGCATTAAAATAAGTAAGTAAATCTTCAAAAGAAAAAAAAAAGAATAAACCATGTAAGACCCCATCTAGCAGAACTGTGAAGAGACTGATAAGGAATCCAGCCACCAGCCACCAGGAGGGGATGACTTGAGCCCCAGTCTGTGGTTATGCTGTACAGAGAGATGGCTTATGTCAGTCATGAAAGTGAACACCATGAAAACACAAACATCCATTATCTTTAAGATCTTGACCTTCATGGTCCGACCCAGGAGGCTTTTCAGGCTGGCTACACACTGATGCTCATTTCTCCCGCTGCCCCAGCATTCAGGGTTTGTCTTTGAGGGGCTGCTTCTTCGCATCCAGTCTTCGGTCTGCATCTTCCCAGCCGCTGACTTTCGTGTTCTTGCTGGCATGCAGTTAGCACTCAGACTGACATATGCCCCAGTCCAACCCCCTTGCCAGTTTTTAACCTGTTCCCAACTTATTAAAGTTTCTATTTTTTGAGATTATAATATAATTTCAACATTTTTTTTTCCTTCTTGTCCACGTCCAGCCTCAACAGGTTCCTGCGTTCTAGGGTAGGGGCATGTGGATTAGAAATGTCAGGCAGAATAAACAAAGATACAAAAGAAATACAGAGATGATGTAAGATAGTGTGTGGAGGGCAACCCAGTGAATACTGAATCCCCCCACCCCCACGTTTATTCCTTATGACCTTTAAATACCCCATTCCAAGAGGGGAAGAAAGCAAAAGACATTTTTACCACAAGACAAGGAACAAACAAAGTGATTACCATCTTAATACCTAAAACACTAAGTAACCACAGCCTACGTCGAGACACCCTGTTAGTAGCCACACCTTAAGTCAAATCTGCTGTCAATAACCTTGAAGGAGCAAGACCAGGTCTGAACCCTCTGACCTTTAGTCAAGGTGGATTGGATCCTCTTCCGTGGACTCTAACACCTTCTCTTTCTTCCAAACGCTCCTGTCTACCTTGCTCTTCTCTCTTTCAAACTCTGCCCCCCCCTTCCCACTAGTTCTTATTGTATGCCCATGTAAATACATATATATCCCTAAATATAACCTAACCTAATCTCACACTTCCAGCCTCCAGGAGTGTGAGACCATGAAGTTCCGTTGTCAAACCGTGAAGTCTGTGGTGTTCTGCTGTGAGCTCGGTTTAGACACATTCCCATCTTACATGCGTGTAGGTACTGGTAGGTAAAGCCACTTCTAAGAAGCTGCATCCCGCAAACAGGGAGAGATGTGTTTGCCTGCCTCTCCAGGGCTCAACCTGCAATCATGAGCTGCCCGGGGACGACAGCCACCCCTCGGTTTCGCTGTGATTGACAGGTGTTTATGAGCCTGTTTATGTGAAATTCTCCTCGGGTCCTGCTGTGTTTCTGCCACCCTTCTAGGAGACCACAGGCACAAACTGCTGTTTCACCCCAAGAGGCTCAATAACCTTATTATTTTTTAGGGAAAAAAATGTGACCTCACTCCTATCTTGAAATTATTTTTTCCTGACACATGATCAGATGTGTGGAACAGAATAAAGATAATTTTCGGAGTCTGACGTCTCAAGCCAGTGTGTGATTGTCCGAATCACGCATGACAAGCTGTGAGATCACCTGTGCAATCAGCAAGTCACCTCACCATTCTGTCTGGTGTCTGAGTCCTTCCTGGCCCGCAAGTATCAACAAGCGCTCAAAGTTTGCCTTTCTTACAGTAGAAATAATGCATTGCTTAAACATCAACTGGTGCGGAAAGAAAGAACTTAGAAATTAAAAGCCGTTTGCCTTTGCTATGAGTTTATGTCTCTGGGATGCTAGACTGTTTCACCTGCTTTGAATACCTGCCTCTGTTGGATAAGCTCCTTATTGCTACATTCAGATATGTGCTTCTGCTTTGGTCTTGTATAGCGGAATGCTTCAGCTGGTGTAGCCCAAAGTGAATCTTTGCTCTTTGGGCCTGGTTTTTATGCTCTTAACAGTGCTTGTTAGCATTAAATATTTATATATTTTGTATATTTTACAGATGCTAGCATGTCTAACTACACTTACTCCTTTATCCCAGCCAAATTAAAGAGGAAAGAAATAAAAGAGAATGTGGTCGAAATTTCATTTTTGATGAAAGCTTCAGAATTACACTAAAGTGTCGTCCTCTTCTGCACGCTCTATAGAGAGGTGTGTAAGAAGCTACACTGGGAAGAAATTGCCTCTGGTTGCTCAGAACTACTTGAAAGGAGTAGAAATTGTTGCCCATTATTGGGCTTAGAATATTCATCAACAATGCCTATGAGATGATTACAAAAAAATATATGTTTATAGCAAACCTTTAAGGGGATTGTAGAGAAGGCGGAGAGCAAGCACTGCTCTGGCAGGAGACCAGAGATCTGTTCCTAGCGTCCACAAGGCGGCTCACAACCACTTGGAACTCAGTTCCAGGGACTCTGCTGCCCTCTTCTGGCCTCTGCAGGCACCTGCAGGCACCTATACTCATGTGTACATATACACAGAGACACATACACATAATTAGAAATAAATCTTGATTCAAAAGAAAACTTTTAAAATGTAACAGAGAGCTAACAAAGATTGCTATACAAATACTTTAGCCAGAGGTATACATGTATGAAGAATATTGCACCCCCATGAAATTTGACAGGGGGAAAAAGTATGTAGATATGATTGCTGGGAGTTCAACACAAACTCGCAGTGCCCACCCACACACTTGTTTTCCTTAGACCACAGACCACAGAATGACTCTGTAAAAGGGAGTTCAGTTTCTTCTCCTCGCCTGAATCCCTGTTTTAGCTTCTCACTCACAGCCATTCTCTGGGTATTTGGTGCTGCCCTCATTGCGCTGAACAGGGGATAGCCTGACAAACAAGTCACAAGTTGCTCCCTGATGGGAATTTACTAAAAGATCGCAAAGATTCTGCTAAGATTTTGATCATCCTCATGAGGGAAGGACCCCAATGTGTGCGGGTCGAGGATGAGACCTCTGCAGTTCCACCATGCTGTGTCCCCTATGTCCCTTTCATTATCCCAGGCTCGGCCTCGCAGGCTCTGGGCTGATCTTCAGTGCTAGGGTTTCACGGATTATGTGTACTTGGAGGGCTCACTGAACTCTTCTGGCAAAGTAGGCCCTCGGCCGTGGCACCTCCCCAGGCCAGCATTCTTCAAGAGTAGAGTCACCTTGGAAAGAGTGTCCACATCAGGCCATCTTCCTTAAAAAAAAAATCTTATATCAACTGAGATGCTCAGTGTATTAATTCTGGATAATTAGGAAAAGAAGAAACCGCTAGCCTTGTTCCTTTTTTAAAAAAAAATCACAGTTTTATTAATTTGAGAATTTTATGCCATGTTTTTTGACTGTATTTGCTTCTACTTCACCCCCTAACTCCTCCCTTATCCATCCATTCTCCACTCCTTATAGTTTGTGTCTGGCTTGTTTGTTTGTTTGTTTGTTTGAAATAACCATCAGTTCCAGTGTATGCTGTTCATATAATTCAGGAGATGGGGCTGTCCACTGGAATATGGATGAAGTACCAGGAGCCACACTCTTCGAGAAAATTGATTCTCCCCCTAGAAGCCATCAACTGCCTGTATCACTTCAGTTGGGGGCGGGCCTTCCTAAATCTCCTCCCCTTTGATGCTAGAGTGTTGATGATTGGCTTGGTCTTAATGCCGGTCATTTGCAGACAACCACAGCTGCTCTGAGTTCATGAGTTCAGAAGACGCCTGTTCACTCTTGTCTTCCGACCCCTGGCTCTTCAGTCTTCCTGCCCTCTCTTCTGCGTGGTCCCTCGGACTTGTGGCAGACAGGAGAGTGGGAGGAGGGGAGACAATTTGATGTGAATGTCCTATTTGTAGCTGGTCCTTTCAGAGACACTTGTTCCCAGTTGTGAGCATTAACTACTGTCCACTGCATGAGGACTTCTCTATTGAAGTCTGAGAAGTGCACTCATGGATGGGTGGAAAGATACCGTTTTAGAAACAGTTGGATACTGTGTCCATTTAGCAGAATAATAGTGGTTGGCTCACCCCTAGGACAGTGAGTTCCCAACCATAAGTTCTTGGCCAGATTTACAGTATTAGGCACGTGTTTCCTCCTATGGGACATGCCTTAAATTGTATTTGAAAGTGGTCAGCTACCTCCATAAAACAGCCTGTTTTTAGCTTGCCGCAGTCACCCAAGTGGTTGGGTGCCTACAATAAAATGGAAAAGCTCAATAAGAAAGTAGGAAAATATTAATAACATAAAATATTCTCCGCAGCCCAGGAAAGGGATTTCTAAGTTAGATGCTCAGTGATTGATGGGGGTGACGCCTGAAAAGCCTGAGAGCTCATCCAGTAACATAGTGTTTTGTTTCTGTTTTCCTTCTTCTGACTTTTCTGCCTTCTAGATTCTTGTGCTCAGAATTAAGCATTGCAGTCTCTTTGCAGATGAGCAGCGCCCTGTGGAATATTCCAGTCTCTTTGCTTTTATGGTTGCATCGAGGGTGCTAAAGATGAATTGGAGTGCTATTTAGCAATCTGTGAAGTTAAAACACATCTGCAAGCCTAGTAGGAATCCTGGAAAAAGAGTCTTTCCCAAATCGAGCTTTTTTGCTTTAGCTTTTTCACAACTTCGTTTTTATGTTTGGATTCTTGAAATAAAGTGATAAATAGCTTAAGTTGTATGACTGATACCTTGTTTCCCTGGGACTCAGAATCACAGGGCGTTGGCATGTTTTGAAGATATATAACAATTAATTGTTTTAATGTGCTCATACATGAAATAGGCTACCTGTGTCATTGTGGGGCACTCTGTGGCACGGAAGATTGAAGGATATAACCCAGAATCCTTGTTTCTTCAGTAGGGGGGCCTAGCGCTGGAAAGAGATAAGAAAGGGCTGGCCTCCACTTTCACCTCACAAGGATTGACGTGTGCTCACTTCTCACAGCTTGTTCCCGTGGGGCATAGCTCTAAGGGCCTAACAAGTCCTCCCCAAGCCAAGCTGAGAACCCCCCATGCACACTACACACACTGTGTGGGGAAGACAGGCTCGTCTCTTCTGTCTCAACACGCTCCCTTGTAAGCACAGTTCCTAGAGCCAGCTGAAGGTCTGAGATGCAGCAGCACAGCGCAGATCTCCCCTACCCGCCTGCCACTAAGGAAGAGCTCCCCTGGCCAAAAACATGTCTGCTTCTGGCTTCTTCGTTTCTCGCACGTGAACACCAGGCTTCTGTCACACCTAAGATGGGTCTTTGTCACTGCGGTACAGTCAAACTCACAAACGCTCCTTTCCCAAAAGGAGCGGGAGCCATCAAGACACGGAAATGATAACCCATCGCTGCTGTCAGGCAGGAAGCTGTGAAGCACTTCCCATCTGAATCAGGAGGTGTCCTTCCTCAGGGTAATCAGTCATGGATTCATTAGATTCCATCTCTTACAGAAGCCACCAGGAGGATCCCCTTTAATCTGAGGAGTGACTGCATGTGGCTGGCTCCAGGGGAAGCCATGACCCTAGGTTCTGTTGGCCATGAAGGCAGGGTCCAGGTGGGAGCTGGGAGGGAGAGGACCCTGCTGTGTTCCAAGCAGTGAGAGTGATCTTGAGGTCACTTTGTGTCATCTTTCTCCATCTTAATACAGGGCCTGATGGTGCCTTCCTCGTCAAATCATTATATAATGAAGGTTCGTGCTTGTTATATTCAAAGAGAACTGAGCATGATCGAATATTTTTAGGAAACTTCTAACATTTATTGAATTTGGGTTTCCTTCTGGGAGGAAGAGACTGTTGTGAAACACCACAACTATTTTTAATTATTTAAAATAATTTTATATATCAGATGTTTACAAAAGGTCTCAACATAGGAAGGCACTATCCTTACAAATAAATAGTAATTTATATTAATATTTCAGTCCCTTTGATCCCTTTCTAACTGTAGTAAGTAAATAGTGCTCATCACTGGGACTGGCTTTGTGCATTAGAGTAACCCTAGTTAACATAGATACCCAGGTTATGCATGTGGCCAAGAACTTGAGCTTATAAAATGGATGCTCCATTTTAAAATATCTGTACTTGGTTGGTTTGCAAGACAGTGGCCCTCAAAGAGAGTGGCACTGTTAGGAGACGTGGCTTTGCTGGAGTAGGTGTGGCCTCATTGGAGGAAGTGTGTCGCTGTGGAGGCGGACTTTGAGTTGTTTTACACGCTCCAGTCCACTTCCCGTTACCTGGGCAAGATGTAGAACTCTCCGCTACCTCTCCAGTGCCACATCTGCCTACCTGCTGCCATGCCCCTGCTGTGATGATAATGGACTGAACATCTGAACAGTAAGCCACCCAACTAAATGTTTTTCTTTCTTAGCGTTGCCGGGGTCGCGGTATCTCATCACAGCAGTAGAACCCTAATAAGACACCCGGTTCTCCGTGTGTTCAGTTTGTTCCAGCTGGATGGGATGATTGGCAGGCCATACTTACAGATCAGAATCACCTGACATCCTCCACGCACTAAAGATGGCCACAGCTGAATTCAGGGAAGGCTTGGTAGGGCTCTATTCAGTGGAGGTTGCGGATGAAAAAAAAATATATACAATTAATTTGCTTGGGCTCTGTTTGTCTTTAAAGTTACTCGGAAAACTCTTGGGAAGCTGAAAGCTGTTTTGCGTGAGACTTTGTCATGATGATTTGAAGAAGCCGTAGTCTACATTATTCATTAGGGAAACCACGGCTAGGCCAGTGGCCACGTAGGAAGTGATTTAACTCAGTTCTAAGAGTCAGTGTACCAAGTTCTCCTGCGTGTCCTGATACTGAACGTTTGTTCCCCAAGGTCCCTGGGCCTTTGCTTTTGACTTACACATCTCCCGCAACCCCTCTTCCCCACATACCTTTTCCCTGAATCTCAGTCACGTCATCCAAAATCTGAGTAATTGCAACTTACTGGGTTCCCTCCTGACTGTTGTACAGACAACTTTTAGGGTAGGTACATATGCAAGACAATCATTTTTTTCTCAGAATAAAAATGTCAGCTTAAATCAAATTTTACTCAGGGGCATTTAATCATAGATGTATCAGTAGAAAAATACTAAGTCTTTAGACTTTGTAAGTTTAAACTGATGTATTTTTAAAAGCAGTTTTTTTTTTTTAAAAAAAAAAAAAAAAAGCACGTTTTAGAAAGACAGAATGTACCACACACCCGACCAGGCCCGGTGCAATCAGACCCTGCATTGTCTTCGGCAAGCAGCCGTCTCCCTGACCTGGCCCCTAGAATGGATGAGTGGCTTCTGGGACCCCGGATGTGGAGCTCTTTGAAGCCGCACGTCTGGGGAGCAGCCCTTTTGTTACGGCGCCAGTGTAATATCAGAATTTCCTGGGAGTGGGTCATCACAGGAAATTATCAGCAATTCATAGACTTTCCTTTCTGCGCTCACTTCAGCCTCAAGGGTAATCACAAAAGATTATAGTCTCCATTTCAGCCTTCACATCTCCGAAATATTCTTCTCCGCTGAGAGCGTGATTGATTCCCAGAGGACAGCTTTTAACCCTAGCTTTAGGAGGGCTGGTCAGACTAAAGTCTTTTGATGACTGCCAATCATTGAGATTGTGGATGATTCCGGCAGATAGTTGGTGATTCCCAACTAATTATACAAAGCATTTTAGACAACATGACTTGCATTACTAGGTTAGAGGTATTTGTCCAATTTTAGTGAAAATGTTGGGCATGATGGGAGAGGCATAATGGTCAATAAAAATTTCAGATGAATGTCATGAAAATTGAAGGACAAGCATCCTGATAGAACTGATTTCAGAAAATGAAAAAAATAATAACAATTTAGGACTATTTCCGAACATCTTCCTACTCCATGGATATATTGTAAATAGCTTTTTGCTCAAATGGTAAAGTCTTGGGGTTTTTGTTTGTTTCACCAGCCGTGTAGCTCAGGCTGGCCTTGAACTCATGGCATTCATCTTTTCTCTACCATCTAAGTGTTGGGATTACAGGCATGTGCCACCATGCACCATCTGAAATGATAAATCTTTTGAGTGTTACTGAGAGACATTTGGTGTGTTTCCTGACAAAGCACGATGTCATTCATGTAGGTTTTTCTTGGTTTCTTTCTTTGTTGCTGTTCATGTGTAATGTGTACATGCGTGTGCACGCATTCATGCACACGCCGAAGCCAGGGGTAGGCACTGGATGTGTTTGAGACAGGGTCTCAAACTGAACCTGGTGCTCTTCAGTTTGCTAGACTAGCTAGCCAGCAAGCTCCGGAGACCTGCCTGCCTGCCTGCCCCTACTCCAGAGCCGTGGTTACAGACATACGATATCATGCACAGATATTTTCTATGGGTCCTGGGGATCTGAACTCACAGCTGGCTCTTTATTCACCAAGCTGTTTCCAGCCCCTCTCTGTTTCTCGGTTAGGAACTGTCAGTGCCGTATCTGAGCAAGCAAACCAGATGGATTTTTAGTTGGCTGACTTTGTTTCGCTGCCTGCACTGTCCGTATTTTGTGGTCGCTCTATTTAGAAAGAAGGCTCTGTGTATCTGGAGTAAGTTTCGATGGTGAATTTTCTTTTCCTGGAAACCGCCATTTCCTTACTAATGTAAAGGAGAGAAAATGAAGATGGTTCTACTTAAAACTACTTCTGGATTGAACTCCTTGCCTCTTTGCATTCATGTAAAATAGTTTCAAGTCAAATGAACAAATGTTAAATGTCAAGCTGTACAATTAGCAGAGCCTTATTCAATAAAGCAATTATCACTGTGGCAAGCAGGGGCCGGCGTTTTAGCACAGCTCTGTACTTCCCCTTACAACTGTGATGTATTTTTATAACATAAATGGAAAAACAAACCTGCGCCAGAAACGTTTTCTACTGCGAAGAGCTGATAAATGCATGCATGTACAATCACACAAAGGGACAATGAGAACAGGAAGGCATAATACAATAAAAACTGCTTTTGATAGATAGCCCATGGCCGTAGAACCACTCAGGCATTATTTGACGATTAAAATCCTAAAATGTTAAGTTTGACAAGAGGAGCCTGCAAGGAGCCATAGAACTCAGATCTGAGAGTCTGGGCGTCCTCCTTTGTTCCCCGTCAGAGGAAGGGGTACACGACATCAGAGTTCACCCGCAGGATGCTCCAGCAACACTGGCTTCCCGGATGAACTGCTGTCAGTTTGAGTATGGCGTGTCCTCTGCAGGCTTGAGTGTTGAAGGCCTTGCTCTTCGGCTGGTGACACGGTTTCGAGAGGTTCCTGAAACTTTAGAAAGCACAGGGCCTTGTTGAAGGGCACAGGGAAGATGCCATCGAAGGTCATCCCCTCCTCTGCTTCCTGCCGTCTGGATATCCACGTAATGCTTGATGCATTGTTAGATTAACATTTTGTTTTGCTGTTTACCCAAGATTCAAGTTTAAGGCTACAGAGTATCTTATTTGTAGAACATGTGCCTAGTTATGTGAAAGGCTCTAGCCTCAATCCATAAAAAACAGATGAATAGATATGTAAAATTTAACTGCCCGTCTTAGATTTTTGTTTGCTCGGTCTGACAACAATTGTTCTGTCTTAGTTAAAGAGGCTTCCACAGATCACTAAATTTCTCAAAATTTCTCCTCTTTTTCAAGTGAAGAAGCTTATATAAAATCATACTGATTTGCCAGGTCTGAGCTACCTGTTCCAACTAGAATTCCATTTTTCAGTGTGTGAGTTTACTGGGTTTCCAGTTAGGATCCTTTTTAGATGTGTGACTTCTGTGTCTCAAAGCAGAATTAAGCAAAGGAGCATTCTGGGTGTTGTGGCACATGCCTTCAGCAGCAAAGGAGCATTCTGGGTGTTGTGGCACATGCCTTCAGCCCCACCATCGCATTTTTCAGGCAGAGGCAGGCAGCACATCTCCGAGTTCAAGGCCAGTCACACCTACAAAGCAAGTTCCAGACTAGACAAACCTATACAGTCAAGTAGATAGTCCTGGAGATTTTTACCAGTACATAGGGAGTGGCCCAGGAAATCCATGCCTGGTCTGCGGACTGCAACACTCCAGATGCATTGCATTCAGCCCCCTGCATCTCAGCACAATCTCAGAGTGAGAGTCAGCAACAAGCTATCAGGCGTATCCAGGGGGAGCTGTTCCTGCTTTGCAGAGCTAAGAGTCTATCAAGCAGGCCCATGTTTCTGCCTTTACCTAGAGGAGTTTCCTTTTCTTCTTCTCTGTTTCTAATCTGCATCACGGACCTGATTCCTCCAGCACTGTGCTGTATGTGTTGAGTTCTTGAGCAGCATTCCAACTTGTTTAGGCAAAGCGGTTTTGAAAGGATGCCATTTCCTATGCTTTGCTGGTCCTGTCTTAAATCAAGAAAGAGCACCTCCCTCATCTCCCTGAAAGCTCTTGTAGTGTTTCTTAGCCTTTTACAGAAAGGGAGTAAGCCTATCCTCACTTACAGGAACTTGGTGATCTCACACCAGCCATCCTTAAAACCGTCTGTTGGTGTCAGATGTAGAATCAGGTGACATGCATGCAAGTCCCCTCCCCTTAAAATACTGAAGAATTAATAATAATAATAATACTGAAGAATTCTATTTTTAAAATAATATTTCTCAGACTTACGTTGGTGATGGCGTAAGTCACAAAACAATCCCACACTAGTTCAAAATTATGAATAAAAGGGTTATTTATTTAAGGGGAAAACTTACAGGTCACTGTCCTAGATAACAGTCCTCTGTGTGAACAGGAACAGAGTCTAGCAGCCGGAAGCGGGAGCCGGAAGCAAGAGAGTGGGCACACCTTTACAGCTACTTTTATAGTATAAGAGACCATACCCATACTCTGGAACTCAGTATGCAGTCCAGATTAGCCATAAACTCATGGCAATCCCCTGACCTCGACCTCCCATGTCCTGCATTATAGGTGTTAGCCAGCATGCCCGGCTTGACAGACTATTTTTAAGCTGTTCTGGGTAGAAAAAAATAATCTTTCAAGCCCATTCTTTCTGGTATTTTGGTTGTTATTTTGTTGCTGGGAGATTCCATAAGGCTAGTGTGTCTCTCTTACTGACATGGAATGTCTGAACTCTGACAGTAGATCCCTGTATGTAGCAAACGTTGTAACTACATATACAATCACCACCTGCCTGGTGATTTTCCATGCTACCCAGGATCAAGAGAAATGACTCAAAGTTGTACTTACGCTGCTGTGTCATTTGAAATGCCACTCTGAGCGCTCACAGAGTTCAGTTTAAACAGACGGTCACCCTATTCCTTTGTGGGCACAGTGCTGCTTACACGTGTACCCAGCACGATCTTGGAGTGCGATGATCCTATCAGAGAGTTAGACGGACAAACTAGAGAGGTTCTGAGGCATAGGATTCCAAGCTCAGGATAATATCATACACGCAAAGGTCTGACTGGTTGATTTGATGAATTAGAAAACATAGACCAAATTCAACCCGAACTGCAACTGCTGCTCTCAGAGAGGGGAGAATACTAAGGGAATAAGCTGAGCTGTGGCTAAGGGAACTTCTGCTGTTCTTTGCTTCCATTCTTAAACAAGAAAATGTTAAGACGCAACTAAAATCATTAGAAAAGAATGTATTTTTTTCCAATCAGGATACAAAGAACTTTCCAGGGACGGTTACATTTTATTCTTACTGTTCCAGTACTTAATTTCTGGTCAAATTATAAACACAGACTTGATAGATTTGTGTTCACCTGCAAAGTAACTATACTTCCTACCATATTACTACATAGGCTGTTGAAAGACATGAGAAAAACGAAAGTATTTGTAAAGGAGATAAAACTTTTATTTGGGATCATTGAAGAAATTAATGAGAATTTACCTCTATTACACAATTTAACAGCTCCATACAAGATGGGAAATAGTGGAAAATAAGGTTGATATTTTCTTATCCCTAGGGAAGTCACTTCCCTCAAAATATTGTTTTATTTTTCTCAGTAAAATATATTAGCATTTAAAAAAATCCATGGTTGACTATGGTGTGGACGGCACAGGTATAAATACCCACGAAGTTGTTACAGTTCGCTGTTCAGAGTAATAACAACGGGGACTGGCTTCACCAAGAGAATGCAAAACAAATAGACTGTCTCCTGCGCTGCCTAGTATCAGGTCTCCTTGGGGTGAAATAAAACAAGATAATACATATCATTGCAGGAACTCAGGCTAAGGAATCTTTTCATTTGAGGGAAGGTTATGAGAATGATTGCTCCATAATACATTTGAAGAAAAGAGCTATCCTAATGTTTGGAAGACAGGCCAGATAGAAGATAATCTTCAAAATTGGCATGTGTGTGAATGTCTGTACGTGTGTGTGTGTATGTCTTTGTGTGTGTGTGGTGTATGCATATCTGTACATGTGTGTGGTGTGTGCATGTCTGTACATGTGTGTGTGGTTTATGCATGTCTATATACGTGTGTGTGTGTGTGTGGTGTGTGTGCATGTCTGTACGTGTGTGTGTACGTGGTGTGTGCATGTCTGTACGTGTGTGTGTGTGGTATATGCATGTCTGTACACATGTGTGTGCAGAAAAACATCAAGTGTCCTGCTCTACCATGACCCCCTTATTCTCTTGAGACAGGTATCTCACTGAATCACCAGCTCAGTTATCTGTCACTAGTCTGGCTGGCCACTGAGCTGCCTCCACTTCCGATGATGGGGTCTCAGGCACACGATAGGCCACTCCTGGTTCTTTATGTGGGTACAGGGAGTCAGAGATCCCTCAGGCCCTTGTCCTTACACAACAAGCCTTCTTTCCTACTCACTGAGCCACCTCATTAGGCCGCCAAAAAACAACTCTGAATGACATCCATTAAATTTACATAGCAGACACTTCAGTGCCCCAACATGTTGTGGGAGTACATTCTGCTCCTTCAGCCAATAGCCTTTAAGATACATTGCTTAAAAAGGCATTGCTTAAAAATAAATAAATGTGAGCAGGGGAGAAAAGAGGAAGAGACAGAAGAGAGAACACTAAAATGACTCCTAATGACATTCCAGTGTGTGTGTGTGTGTGTGTGTGTGTGTGTGTGTGTGTGTGTGCACGTGTGCACGTGTATGTATTTGGGGTGGAGTATATACACACACTCAGATCAAGACCTTGTTCAGCCATCATCAGAGAAGCTTCCTCTGGCAGCAGATGAGAACGCATACAGAGACCCACAACCATACATATGGAAAGAATGAGAGGCCTTGGAACACTCAGCCCTAAAAGGGATATCTCTATCAAATCTCCCCCTTCAGGGCTCAGGGAACCCTGCAGAAGAGAAGGTCGAAAGAGTGTAAGAGCCAGAGGGGATGGAGGACACCCAAAAAAAACAAGGCTTTCTAAATCAACAAGATGGAAGCTTATAGGCATTCGCAGAGACTGAGGTAGCATGCAAAGGTCTTCAGTAGGTCATGCATGTTATGGCTTCCGGTTTAGTGTTTTAGTGTGTAAAAAAGTGGGTATTTGATTTCCGTGCCTTCTCTTTTCTGTCTTAGTCTTGTCCAACTCCAGTATGGTTTTGCTTTTATCTTACTATGTTTTTACTTTATTATTTTTTTGTTAAAAAAAAAAACCAAACACTTTAATCTCTAGGAATCCTAACACCTAAAAACAGATTAGTTTAGGAATAGTCTGTATGTTCCTTTTGATCCTGCAAAATGAGATCCTAGAGTAACGTTCAGAACATGCAGACTGGTTGTCTTTACTAAATGTTTCTTCAAACTGAATGAAGAACATTTTTTTCCTTCCTCCAAGCCATCCTCTTTGTCGAGGGAATAAATGGGGCGCTTGTTGGCTCTCAGAGCCCCTCAGAGCGGAGTGGGAGAGAGCGGGAGAGCTTCCTGGCTGTGTTGGGTTACCTCCTCCTCCAGAGTCTCACACAGGGATATAATGAATTGTAGCCACTTTCCGCCATTGCCCTCTCCCAGTCCCTCCTCTCTCCCCCAAAACACTTCTTCCAGAGCAGGCCTCTTTGTTCTTCCCTATCTCTGTTTTCGAAGTAACTTTAGAGAGACATTGCTCCCCAGTGACGCGGCTGTCACTTTTAAGTGAGTCATTTCATGAAGATTTGTGGTGTTTCGTGAATATTTGAAGTGTGACGGGATGCTTTTGTCATTTTCCCCTGTAAGTCTGATTCTGAGAAAGGGTTGAAGAAGGATAGTTATTTTTTTTGTGTGTGTGTACTACGGTAATTTGATAATGTCACAGTTAAAAAGCTGATACTTTGGCAAACTTCCAGAAGGTCCTAAACCGCAGAGTTTAGTAACTGCAGTCCTCTTTGCGGCAGTAAAGGAAGGTAGGTGCCGGCGACGACACCCCGCCCCCACCCCGCACCCTCTACCCCTGCTGACCTGGAATCTCTTAAGTATTTTCAGAGTGTTTTGTTTACGCTCTGTTCACACAGCTACAATTTGAAAACGGGGCGGAACATCCCACATTTTATAAGGCTTTCAAGAAGGTACTCAATTGAAATGGGGGTCATATTAAGAGCAGACAGAATCAAAAAGACAAAAGCCCAGGCACTTCTCCAAGGCCCTTGTAGGGGCAGCTGCCTTCTGGATTCTAGAAGCTCTAGACCCATCCTGCGCAGGTGATACATGGCTCCAACGCTCTCTGCAGTGTTCCTTTGCTGGGGTCAGCGTGGAGAGAGAACCGTGCCTAAGCTTGAAGCCTGGCTCCAGGACCTAAGCCAAAGGGTGAATGAAGAGCGATGGACTTTCTAAGAGCCTGGGATTCTTCCTCTGTACAGGGGACTCTTCAGTGAGTCTGCGCAAGCTAACCCCTCCACGCGGCCTAGCCTAAAGGAAGGCTCCGAGAAGCGAAACTGCCCTTCTGATGTTTATTAGCGACAGTGCACATGTAGAAAACGGAATTCCAAAGACCCTTGCAGGATGACGCTGACGTCACACGCTGAGAGAAGGCTCTTGTATTTGGATACCTGAGGTGTGAGAAGTCCGGAAAAGGGAGATAGAGCCCAGTTGGTTGTTGTATAGGAAACAGACTGTTTTGTTTGTTTCCCATGCCTTCTTATTTTGCTTACTAGTGACTTTCAGCCTCCAGATTCCAGTTAATTAGTTTGTAGCGTTGCACATTTCAACTTTAAAACTATGTCCCTCTCATCGTTGACCCGTGTCCCCATGAGGATCGAAACACCGTCTGGGCCACAATAGCACTCCAGAGGTGTTTATAAAAATATATATAGATGGATTGAAACCCTGGATTCTGATTCTGTTTAGGAGCAGTGGACTTAATGACGCTGTGTAGGTCATCTGTGCTTACCAAACGGTTTTAAGGACATTGGTGTAAGTAGGTGATTGGCTTAAAAGTGAAATTACCTTAAGAACAGCGTGTATAAAAGACAGTCCTCTATAAGTCTTGAATGATTTTCCTACTTCCTAACCTCGGCTATTGCTAGTCCCAGCCTTCCTCCATAGCTAAATTGTTTAAAGACATGGGATGCAGTTTCAATTTCTGCCTCTTAGAGCTCTTAGATGGGCGACCAAACTCATGATGCTATTGAAGTCCCAGCTAGAAAATCATCTAACGTCTAAAATGTAATCCAGCACCTGGTCCCACAGCGCCGGAGACTCCACCTATCTCCGTGGAAGGCAGCCAGAGTTCCTGTTCTGTGTCTGAGTTTCTCCACAGACACCCGTTCGTTCTCATGTGATGGCTTACCCCTACAGCTGCAAGTCACTTGGGAAAGTAATGGTCTTAGAAAACACACATATTTGTGCAGGTTTGTGGCTCTTGTGATCTTGAAGAGTATATCTAAAGGATGTTTGTTCTCGTTTTGATGGTGAAAATGTAGCAGATGGATGGTCGATGGGGCCAGCTTCATCAGTTCATCTTAGAGCATTGCCATAGTCAGTAGTTAATCCATCCATCCACAGCCTCCGGCCGCCTCCTCCGTTCCTGCCGCCAGCCACTACCCCCTCTTCCGTTTCTGTTATCTCCTGTTTTGCTTTCCATTTCTGTGTGGTTCTCATTGGAAACCCTGTGAAGGGCCCCGCCTTGCTGCTGTAGTTAGAGGTTTTCAGGCTTCTCCACCTCTGGGAGCCGGAAGTGGGTTTCTAAGTCGTGTAAATACTTGTGAATTTGCGCGTTCTCCTCAAGGCACCAGGTGATTCCTTCTAACTTTTACTTTTTTTTAGAAAAGAAGAGGCTTATTTGGGACCAATAAATTCTGCCAGGTAAGGGATTTTTGGAAGCTGGAACTGTATGGCAGGGATTTATTTACTTTTTTTCCTTTTATAAGCTTTCCCTCTCTGTAGACTTTTTTATGTAAACATAAATAGCATGAGCTAAATTGATATAACTAAGTAACAAGCATTTGGCCATTTAAAACTTACATCTTACACTTAATAAATTGTTGAAATTAACTCATTTTTAACAATTAAATGTCTATGAACTGCCAATTAAATCTTTGAAAATATTGCTTTGGTGTATAATTGCAGTTCTTCTAATAATTTACCTTAACATTCTATATATGAAATTGTTATGTACATATGCATTTTTTCATTTGGTAAATTTAACTTAACATTTCAGGGTTTATGGGAATGTCTTTATTAACCTAGGATCCATTATTTATTCTGGGGATCACTGAATGAATAAAGAGTTGGCACTGTTGTGTGTCTTCCTGGGGAGATAGGAAGGATCGTCTGTTTGGCCCAGTTGCTGAGGATGGACTCTTTCCAAGTCTATTGTCCCCATTCTGCCCATAACTTTATTGTGGTTATTTGCAGGGGTGTGCACACCTCAAAGGTAGTCAGAAAGTCTTATGGGCAACAACCGAGGAGTCCTGCCCAGGGCATGTACTACTCATGTAAACAGCACTACGGAAAAGCCCCCTGGGCAATTTGCAAGTAACACTTCATCCAAAGCGGTCCCCACAGTCCATTGCTTACCTATGTAACTTCCGGCGGGGGGGATGGGGAGGAGAGACCTCTTTCTGTTAGATACATTCCTATAGTTGATGAACTTATTAGCCTACCTTCTTTTTAAAAATTATTTATTTTACATCCCAACCACAATTCCCCTCCCTCCTCTCCTCCCAGTCTCTCCCCTCCACTTCCTTTCTGTACCCCCCAATCCACTCCTCAGTTTCTGTTCAGAAAAGGGCAGACCTCCCATGGATATCGCAAAGCATGGCATATCAAGTTGTATTAAGACTAGGAACCTCTGCTTGCATTAAAGCTGGGCAAGGCAACCCAATATGAGGAGTAGGCTCTCAAAAGCTAGCCAAAGATTCAAAGGCAGCCCCTGCTCCCACTGTTAGGAGTTCCACAAGAAGACCAAGCTACACAATAAAGTATCCTTTTAAATGAGAGACAGCAGAGGTACGTTTTTGATATGGCTAGCTGCATGTCATTCAAATGAAGGCAGCAAATCAGGAAGCAAGGACGCCATTCAAACTGCTGTTTCATCTGAATGGACTTTGTGGGGAAATCTATGATCTTACACACTAATCTGGTGCCAATGTCTTGCAGGGACCTCCTTAATGTGCTTTGGAAAGCAGGTGGCTAGGAACTTGTCTGCCTCTATATTTGGAGTGTTCAGCCTTGACTTATACTTAGGGATGGAAAAGAAGAAGCAATGTTTTCAGTCTGGTGTGGTACAGATGTCAGATTTGAGCACGATACAGTTATATTGGGAATTTTTTGAAAAAGAATTTAGAGGGAACAGTTCTATTCAGAGATTGAGTTGGATCCACCTCTAATTACCTTGGTTTGATAAAAAATTTTAAAGTAGAATATTTTAGTTTCTAATTTTGTATGTGCTTCTGTGCTGTACCATAGGTAAAACCGGGAGAGATGCATTTATTTTAAGCATTGGAAGTTTTTAATTTAAAGATTAATTTTCAACTTATTTTTGAATGAGTGATAGGAAAAATGTACATTCTAGCTATGGTTCAATAAATAAGATTGTTTATGTTTTGATATATGCTCGTTATAAAGATAAATTAACAGTGCAAATACAGTAAAATCATACAGTAAAGATGAGTTAAGTGACCATCATGAGCTGGCGTTTGGTAGATGGCCATCCAGTTTGGTCCTTGGTATTTCATATATCACCCGATGGGAAGTATTTTACACTGGCTGAGAATAAAATCTTGTGATAACAGGCTCTTCTGTCAGTTTTGAAAATTTGGGGAATTTATAAATACTGCCAGTTAGGTTAGTCTGTCTATTTTATTTTTAGGCCTAATACAAATCAATATGCTGCTATATCCCTAGGAGCCATCAGAAGGTAAATAGATAGACACATCTACAGAGGAAATGGACACCTGAAGTTTGCTTTCCTGACTTTTTGGGATTTTCTCACTGGTAGTTTTTTTTGTTTAACTTAATTCTGTGCTGTCCAATCCTCATGCAATAAAATACAAGGACCGTCGGGGTAAGATGGTGGTGACCCTTGCCTAGCATCCATGAGGCTCTAGGTTGGGATGTGAGGCCATATCTGCCAATCCAGAAAATGCATATTCAATCCATCACCCCTGTGTTCATAGCGGCCGTTCCTTTACTATCTCCTCTCCCAACTCTTAAATCTTGTACCAAAAGGAGGCTAATTCTAATAACTTCACAATTTTATTTTTGGAGACTCTCATATATGAGTTCACTGTATTTTCCCAGTTTCTCCCTCTACCCCCCCCCATTTCTGTAGCGCTCTGCACCCCCCTCAGATTAGTTCTCTCCTCTTCTATACTTACCGTTGAGTTTCACGTACGTCTCACGACTCTTGTTGCACGTGACATAAAGAGCAATAACTCTGCCCTCTTTCTCGCTGCACATCAGTTCTCCTAAGTGCTAATTTTATACTTTCTTGATTTATAAGCATGATCAGGGATAGGATTTATTTCTTCTCTCTCAAATGTCACCGACTAATCCCATGTGAAACTCTGAGCCTGGGAGATTTCCTTGGTGGTGGTGTCAGCCGACCCGCCCTTGTTCGCTTCACACCTGTTGAGTGATTCATCGCTCCTTGTCTGCATTGTTGCGTGAGCTGCCAGTTGTCTGATGTTAATTCTGGGATTAATTTCTGGGGTACATGGGAGAATCATCACGGTCTCTATTTATCTACTCCACGTCTATCTAGAATTGTTTCTGTAAGGGTGAGGGCTCGACACCATGCGTTTTTCTATGGCTGAATACTTTCATTACTGTACGTTTTCCCTAATGTGTATGTTTTATATGGAAGCCAAAAGGAATCATAGGCTATAAATCAAAACCTTGCTTGATCAATATTTAAACAAGGATTGCATATTAACCAATCTGATGCATGCATCTGAGTGTTCATTTGTAATATACTTTCCAGTACAGTGAATTTCAATCCGTAGGACATGAAAGCTAATAAATTATTTTAAAATAAAGATACACACTTTCTGTTCTGTAATAAGAGCCTGACATTTACAACTCTGCCATAAATCAAAACTTAAGAAGTTAAATATATCTGTAGTGACTGTCACCGAGATCATTCGAGAACCATGATGAGCATTATCGCTTCCCACAAGGAAAACATTAACGACTTAATTTTAACCCTAAGACGTGGATCTTTGGTTTTCTGTAGTGTGACTCTTTAAAAAGTCTCATGCCTCCTTTCATTGATAGCAGGTCGCTAGGGGCGTGGTGATTCTCTTGTGGTCTTTGGTTTATTTTGCTTTTGTTTTTATTCTCAATTCCTGGAGACAGCCTTACTGGTGAGTGAGACTCTTTGATAGCCTCATTGGGAAGCTAAGCGCTCCTCTTCTTTGCCTGCAGTGCTGTCTCGGTCTTTCCTTTGAAGATAACTTTGCCCCTTTGTTTCTGATCATTTGCTCTTCAGATGGACCCTGTGCAGAAAGCCGTCATTAACCACACGTTTGGAGTCTCCATTCCCCCGAAGAAGAAACAAGTTATTTCTTGTAATGTCTGTCAGCTGCGCTTTAACTCAGACGTGAGTATCACTTTTTTATTGCTCTCTGAAGTGTGTTGATTGTGCCGGCGCTGATTGGCCTGAAGATGTCCATCTCTTCACGTGTGCCTGCTCTGTGGCCTCTCAGCACCGGTTCCTCCTGATGACCCACTGCCTCCAGTGTGTCCAGTTTCCAAATGACTTAGCTTTGGTACTTCAGATCTGAACAGCAGGGCAAGTGATTGGTCATAAAAGTTAGGACATTCTCTTGTTTTATACTGGATCACATTGATTCTATTTGCTTGTCAGAAATATTTGAAAATTAGAAATTATGAAAAAAAATGAGTGAATGCTGAAGAAGACCACTGAATTTTGACAAGAACTATCAAATTTCATGCATGTGTTCAATCTTACTAAACAGCCAAAGACTAATGTATTATACAAATTATGTTTCCATTTCATATAAATATGGGAAAATTTTTCTACAACTAGCCAACATAGACATTCTGCTGAAAAGAGGTGCCAAGGAAGGGGTAAATTATAAGTAGATTTTTAAATGTATAAAAAATAAATAACAAATCTGGTAATATTCAACTACCAGACAAAACCAGTTTCCAGGATGGATAAAGAAAATGCCATATATTTACACAATGGAGTACTACACAGTGGTAAAAAAAATGACATCTTGAAATTTTTATGCAAATGGATGAATCTAGAAAAAAACATATTGAGTGAGGTAACCCAGACCCAGAAAGACAGCTATAATATGCACTCACTCATAAGTGGCTTTTAGACATAAAGCAAAGAAAAAACCACCCTACAGTCTACAACCCCAGAGAACCTAGACAATAAAGAGAACCTAAGAGGACATACATGGATCTACATAGGAAGGTGAAAAAGACAAGATCTCCTGAGTAACTGGGAATGTGGGGGTCACAGTAGAGGGTTGAAGAGGAGGGAAAGGAAGGGAGGGGAGCAAAGAAAAAGGCATAGCTCAATAAAAAAAAAATGAAAAAAAAATACCAGTTTCCAGTGCAGATGGGATCTGAAGACAGTATCTTAAATGTGGGATTTCCCAAGTTTCTGGATTCAAAAAGCCATTCTGCAAAGAGCATGCCACAGATTTAATGTGTTTTTAGAAATACAAAAATAACAAGGCATTCTTCTTCATGTATACCACGATGTGACATTTCCAGAGTTCTACACAATAAACACAATGAAATTGCACTCACTGGAAAAGAAGTTGATCATGACCTAACCAATTATATATAATGTGATTTCAACTAAAGACTGGTGACTGTTTGGTACCTCATAAAATTCTGAAGAATTTAAATGACATAAACAGAGGAACATAGGATGTCAATTCATTCCACACCTCAGTACTGTTGAGATCTTAATTCTCCTCAGATTGTAAAAACAGCAGGGTGAATACCTAGACTCCCTAAACCCTCTCTTTTTGTTATAATCACCCACAAAGATGTATACTTCGTGATTTTAGTGCTTACCACAAAACCCACAGTTACCAAGGTACTTTGAAAAATCAGTCCACCTTGGAGCTGGAGAGATGGCTCAGCAGTGAAAAGTACTAACTACTTTTGCAGAGGACTTGGGTTCCATCCCCAGCACCATCCATAACTCCAGTTTCCGGGGAACCAGCACCCTCTTCTGGTCTCCATGGTACAGCACACACTAGTGCACTGGCATCCATGCAGGTGAAACATGCACACACATAAAGATAAATACATCCTCTTTAAAAATCTCATCCACTTGAACTCCTCAAGCCCGACTTGTCGATCCCAATTACTATCAACACTTCGTACTTTTTATGTAACCTTCCAGAGTTGGTTTATAGAGCTATATCTAAATGTGAGTGTTTTTCTTTCTCTTATGTATAGAGTAGAAAGCTTTTCTCTGCCTTTGTTGGTTTGTTCATTTGTTTGGCGTTTATCCACCAAGCATGTACTATATTCATGTGTATTTTTATACATGCATATGTGCAGGCATGCACATGTGTGTCCAAGAGTGTGAAGGTCAGAAGTTGATGTCAGATGTTTTTCTCAATCTCTCTCCACCTTGTTTTCTCACTAAACCTGGAGCTCATCTTTCCAGCTTGACTGTCTGGTCAGTGAGCTCCAGAGATCCGATTCTCTGTCCCCAGCAGATTGCTGCCACGCTTGGCTTTTGTATGGATGCTGAGATTCTTGTGTTCGCATGGCAGACACTTTACCCATCTCGCCACCTCCTGCCTTGTCTTTCTCACAGCACAGTGTTTCACTGAGAAGCCTTTCTGTCCACGTAGAGCACTCCTTGACCTTCTGATCTGCAAACGTGCTAGACAAAGATGCTAATGTCCTAAGAACCTAGATCCTCATAATATGTTACGTTACATCACAAAGGGGATTAAAGGCAGTAATCTCTAAAACAAAAAGAATGTCCATCACTGTGTCTTGTGCCCATGTGTAAAAAGGGAAGAGGAAGGCAAAAGAAGCAGTCATTAATGATTCATCGATTGCCCATTGACAGCTTTGAAGTTAAAGGAATGTGCCAAAAAGCCAATGAGTGTGCGCAGGTCTACAAGTCAGTCTTACCAATATCTTAATTTAGGCCAGAGAGATGCACATCCCATTTCTGGTACCCAACTAGGCAATAATAAATTGCGTTGTTTCTAGCTTATGACCGTTTCCTGTGAAAGCATTAGTAGCACACTAGTCTCTGTGTGCATGCCCTATACTCTGTTTACTTAGTACCCGTTAGCATTTGTGTGCCCGTGTTCCATGGTTGTTGGTTTAGTGCCTTCTAAGTGACCATGTAGGTTGTTTCCCATTTAGGAGAACTGCATATATTTTCATAGTCAATACACAACAGAACTAGGACATAAATCTGAGCGTCTTGCCTCTAAATCTGCAGGTGCGCCTACAATACTATTTCCAGTAAGTTGACTTTTGTCTAAGGATTAATTGAACCCCACTCTGTTCTCAATTTCATGTACAACACTGCATTCAGAGTCTTTGAGGGCCAGGCATGATAACACACACCTTTAATTCTACACTCAAGAGGAAGAGGTAGACACATGCAGATCTCTGAGGGTTTAAAGCCAGTCTGGTCTACACATGAGTTTTAGGACAAACAAGCTACATAGACCCTGTCTCAAAAAACAAATTCTTGAACATGCATTTAAGTTCTGGTTCCCGAACCTGGAAAGTAACAGCAACACTGTTGACCTTAGTTTTATGATGGGAAAAGGGACTGTTCCAGCTCTGTGGTTAAAAATAATCCCCACAGTATCACCATCAGCAGAAGAGAACATAAACACATCTGCCATACAAATAGGGCAGCTAAGATCTCAGAATTATGCTTCCTATTGTGTCATGGAAGCCAGGTGTGGTGATGCACCCCTGCAATGTCAGAACACAGGAGAGTCAGCAGTTGACGGCCAGCCTTGTCTGCAGAGCAAGTGTGAGGCCAGGACAACATGAGACCCTGTTTGCAAAACCAAAATAGAAAAAGAAAAACCAAAACAGAACCAAAAACGAATCTGTCCCATGGGTGCTTTGAGGGGAGGTGTGAGAAGTTTCTCTCTATAGTTCCAAATGTCTTCCACTTTTGGTCTGTGTACACCATCATCGACTTTTTTTCTAAGTGTAAATAATATGGGTAAGGACCGCTGTAAACGTGTTAGCAGATGACCACCAGCTTCCTGACACTACCCAGTAGCCCTGTGGAGAAGAAAGAAAAAAAAGTGAGATTTCTGAGTCATGCTTCGATTCTGGGCAATAAAACTGTAAAATCCGGATGGCAAATGCAAAACTGTGACATATATGTGTTCCCAGTGTTTAGCAATGGTGCTATAATCTGCATAACCAAGCTCTCTAACTGAGCATTTTTTATTGGGAAGGGAGTTTATTATTTTATAATTACCCTATTTACATTTTAATGCAAAGAATTAAGAAGATGCTCATCCTTATTTGCTTTAATAACATTTCTAAATCAGCCCGAGACTGAATTGGCTTCACTCTTCAGTGTAGAAAGTATGTTTATGAAAGATCTGGAAGGCAGATTTGCACAGTAAACAGACTGTTCTCCACTGCTCCCTGTAACACACATAAAACACACCAGGGTAGACCTTGTGCGGTGGAACCCAGAGCGACCTAGTTTAAGTGTTCTGCAGCCTGCTTTGTCCAGCTTTTACCATCTCAATAGAGCGCCACGGTTGGAAAGCCAAAAGCTACAGCTTTATTGACACAATGAAGCCTTATGTAAATGAGCAGGCATTAATCACAAACATTTCCCAAGTGAACCTTGACAAATTGACACCATTAACTTTGCCAGGGGCAGGCCAGGCACTGCCGTCCAGGAATAATACACTTTCCAGAAGAGTCCTGGACCTTGGCACGAATATGTGCAGATGCCAATTCCTGCTTTCTTCTTCATCATCTTCCTAACCCAGGGTAAACCAAACGAAGTTGTCATGAGCCCCCATGTTCATTCATCCGTTGATAAATGAGTGCACACTGTAGAATGATCATAAATTGATGAGCCTGAGTAGGAATCTGTACCTCTCTAGAGCAGGGCCCCGGCAGGAGAACGAGCTAGTGTACACTTCACAAATAATACCTTGAGGCAAATATTCTTCTCCTTTTTGGCAGTGTTGGAAGCTGGGAGATCACAAATAGTTTCTAATTTGCATATTAATTTCAGTTCCCTGGAGACTAGCAGTAGAAGGATCAAGGAAATACAAGTGGAGTTTTACATAAGAGAAGAGCTGAGCAATGTGGTTTTAAGTGTTTAGAAACACAGATGCTTCATCATTCTCTCACCGCAGTTCACTGTAAATGGCCTTCATCTCACCTGCATCCCCATGCATCATCATCCCCATGCATCATCATCCCATGCATCGTCATCCCCATGCATTATCATCCCATGCATCATCATCCCATGCATCATCATCCCCATGCATCATCCTCCCCATGCATCGTCTTCCCATGCATCATCATCCCCATGCATTATCATCCCATGCATCATCATCCCCATGCATCATCCTCCCCATGCATCGTCTTCCCATGCATCATCATCCCCATGCATCATCATCCCCATGCATCGTCCTCCCCATGCATTGTCTTCCCATGCATCATCATCCCCATGCATCATCCTCCCATGCATCATCATCCCCATGCATCATCATCCCCATGCATCATCATCCCCATGCATCGTTATCCCCATGCATCGTCTTCCCATGCATCATCATCCCCATGCATCATCATCATCCCCATGCCTCATCATCATCCTCTCACCACAGTTCACTGTAAGCGACCTTCATCTCACCTGCATCCCCATGCATTATCATCCGCATGCATCATCATCCGCATGCATCATCATCCCCATGCATTGTCATCCCCATGCATCATCATCCCATGCATCGTCATCCCATGCATCATCATCATCCTCTCACCACAGTCCATTGTAAACAACCTTCATCTCACCTGCAGTCCCGTGCTTTGTAAAGGAAACAGAAACAAGAGCACAGTGATCTGACCAAAATGTTTAGACTCTAGCTCAGGAATAGACCTCAAAGTGTTGGAATGCATCATTAAGGCCATAAATTATGAGGTGTGAGATAGTATCCGGGATGTTAATGCCATTGCTTTCATTACTAGCATGGAACTAAACTTGCAAAATTTACAGTGTTATGAGTCCCACCATAGACCATATTCTCTTCATTTTATCTTACTCTACGGCATTTGTAGGTTGGTGTGTTTTGTGACATCGTCCTGTCTGGGTTATGGTTTAGCTGGTATCTCTGGATTTCAGCCTTCTGTCCTTGTTATGCTGTATGCCTTCCTGTCTGGGGATATGAAGAGATGACCTCATCCCATTTCATTGATTGACCTCAGAATATTATAGACGGGCAGGAAACTAAAGGTTGCTTTGAAGAGAAAATGATAGGTGACCAACCATTTGTGTGAACATTTTTTAGGGTGACCTCACTCTTATTCTTGACTATAAACCTCTGGAATTTTGAAAATCGCAGCCATTCAGAGATCAGCAGCAATTGCCAGGACTGCAGTTAGCAGGCAGTTGGTACTTCTGCAGCCCTGGCACCTTCCTCATTGTACGCCTGTGTCATCTTGCTGCAGCCATTCCGCCCAGATTGTCCCCTCTGGCCTTTCTGCCTGTTCCCACCTCCCTGCTCTGTTCTAAGTCTCCTTTGGACCTCCTGGTTTCTTTACCAGTTACAATCTCACAGTGCACTCTCCCGCCTTTTTGTAAACAAACTTCATCCACCATGTGACATTTAAGAAGCCTTCCTGCTGTATCTGCTAGAGACACTGGCATTCTCTACAGCCCGCCCAGCAGCATCCTCTGCAGTCACGAGGTTGGCTATCATGCCACAACTTTGGGTCCCACACGAATTTTCTTCCCACACGCTGTTTGTGGACTCCCCGGTGCTTGGCCACCAGACTTGACTGTCCCTCTCTACCAGCTGCCCTGTGACACCAAGTCCCGGCAGCAGCTGCCCTTCCTAGGAAATCAGGTGCTGCCTTAGGAAACGTCCCTTTAAGCAGAACTAGGGCAGGCAGTCGACTGCAAGGATTTTTCTGAAACTTCGGCACCATTTAGTAGTCTAGGGAACTCTTCAGTCTGCTGATGACATTCTTGAACTATCTTTTATCTCTAAAATATGTCATTCCTTGTTCTTCCCTGTGTTCTCTTCCAACCCTTTCCATTTCTTCTTCCTTCATTCTCCACGTTCTTCATGCTTAGTGCTTCTTCCTTTTCCTCTTTTCTTCCCCCAACACAAGAGACACAATGCACTGTTTCCCTTTTCTTTCTTCAACATTGGTAATGTTTTTATTAAGCCTTTTTTTTACCCTTAAGGAGACGCTTTGCTTTCAGTTCAGAAAATCCATCTTCTAATATTTGACTCTCCCCAGCATAAGGTCGCTTTCACATGAATCCAGCCAACTTCTATGCATGATTTAAGGCGGACGTTAACTGTTCCCTACCTCAAAAATACGCATCTCATCACTGTCAGCCACCCACGCACATCTACTCTGTTGCTCTTGAAATATCTTGGGATAGACAGCTACTTCTCTAGGTTTTCATTTATATAATTGCATAATAATTTTATAAATAATAATATGATTATTAAATATAAAATATAATGTAAATATAAAACCTTCTATACTTACAAGCATGGTTTGGACATTCCTCCTTAAAAAGTCTTGTATGTATCTGTACTGAAACCACAGACCATTTTCCTTGACTTTCTTCCCTAAACATTATAGCTTGAGAACTGTTACATAGCATTTATATTTTAATGGTGTTATTGATACTCTAGAGGTGACTGAAAGGAATACAGGCAGTTATATGCAAATGCCACGTCATCCTACTTAAGATTAAACTTCAGCAATCACAGATCTGGGCACTCAGGAAGCTTCTGGAACTAATCCCTTACGAACATGAGGAACAGCTCCACATACATTCATGGATAAGTTGTACGTGTTTGAGAGCACAGCTGCCCAGTCTATTAGATTTTTGCCTGTGCTAACATGGTTCCTTCTGGAAGTTGCCCCTCGCCGAAACGTGAGGATGTGGTGGGTTGGAGAAGGCTGGACTTCAGCTGAACTCTGCAGGGGATGATTAAATACAGAGCTGCCACAGGGACGGTGCTCGCGTTGCTGATCCAGGAACTTCCATGCTTAGTGTAAAATTTACATCTACTATTAAGCCATACGAATTATTAGAAAAATTAATATTGTAAGTTTGAAACCCCAACCGGCTCTGTCGAGAACAAAGGTGCGGTCCCGAAAATAGAAAGAATCGATAGGTTCCAATGAAAACCTGGAAAGTGATAGCCAGCTTTTGTCAAACATTTTACATTTTTTCCCATAAATAAGACTATTTATATTGATTCTTAGGTTTGGAGGGTAGCGAAGCAGATAGGAGGTAATTAAAAGCATAAATCTCCAGAGCCTGAGAAGGTAATTCTCTGTTTCTCAGACAGAGCTGACAAAATGATGAACCATTTTTGCTCCCACATGACAGAAATATAGCGTGATTACACGGAACAGGGACACGGGGTGCTAAAAGTTTCCTCCAATGGCTACCATTAAACAAGCTCTTAAAAGTTCAGTCAGCTTTTCGAGGTACATAGTAGTTACTCATTAAATTCTTTCCAGCATTGCTTCCACGGTAGCACCGTACAGCAACGTTCAGTCTTCAGCATTTCCTTCTATTTTAAGTAGATAAGTGGAGAGTGTAGGACTGACTTCAGACTCACCGGTGCCTCAGGACTGGGGACATGGCTTCCTCTGGTAAAGTGCCCGTCACACAGGCCAAGGACCAGAGTTTGACACCTGTCAGTGACACCCTCCCCACCCCCAGTGCTCCGGGTACTGGGACAGGTAGATGTTTGGAGCTCACTGGTCAGCAGCTTAGCTGAAACATGGTTCAAGTTCAGTGAGTGACCCTGTCTCTAAACAAGCAAACAAACAAACAAGATGAAGAACAGTGGAACAGGATCATACATGATGACCTCTGCTCCACGCATGTGCACACAGGTGCACACATACCTGCAAACATGAGCGCACGAGTAAGTGCATAACACACACACACCGACACACGCACACACACACACACACACACACACACACACACTTTAAATTTACCACCAGGAGGAAGAAAAGACTACCTTAGAAAGACCAGTTTTGTTTTGTTTTGTTTTTGAAGTGAGCATAACAACTTGGGGAGACTCATCAGGTCCTAGATTGCGCTGGCGAGGAGATCTCGCGGTGTATATGACTCAGCATTTTTCCGGCTCTTCTTTAGACACAGAGACGCCCCGCATGGCATGGAGCGCTAGCTCTCCTCTGTTTCTAGCTGTGTGTGGCATGGTATGGTCAGCCTAAGTGGATGGTACCCGAAGTGTAAATGTGGGCGTTAGACTGAAGGCGCCAACACCCATCCCTGCTCGCCAAGGTCCATTCTTGAGAGAAAACCACCATTATGTCTAACTCAGTCACACAGATAGCTTTGGTTCTTTTCCTGCATGTGGTTGGCTGACCAGATGTTAGCAACAGCCCTGAGGAACGCTAGAGGGACCTAACTTCTTGGCTCTAAAGTTCTCCTGCTAAGAACTTCTAATTAAAAGCTTTCTCTTTCTAACCCCTTTACAGATCTTCAAGTCATTGTGTTGTTGATTGTTCTTCACCTAAAAGTTCCCATGCCTCATGGGATTTAGGAAAGACGACGGCTAAGAGTGTGTTTTACTTGTTCCCTGGATATGGATTTCCTCAGTTAAGACTGATTCTAGAATCATTAACAATCAGGAAAGGTTTCCCTTGACTTTTGTGGCTTGGGATTTCAGCTACACCTTCATTCAATATATAATTAAAGACAGAAACTCTGGGCTGAGCCCCTGTAGGTTCAGTGTGATTAGCAGCTGGTGTAAAGTGGATTTCTGGGCTTTGTTTTAGGAAGCAGTTGGTTTCCCATAGCTCCTGTCCGTGTGCTGTATTAGGCAGCTGACTAGAATTTTTGCCATTTTTCACAACAAGAAATGGAAAGTGTGATTTATGTATGACCAAAACAGGGGAAAAAATGGTTGGAAGTTTGTATGCGCCACTACTTGAATAAGTGGAGTGACTCAAAACAGTTTAGAACATTTAGCTAATTTTACCTCTCAGGCAGCAACTTGAATAAATAGGAGAGTTTTTGTGCTGCCAGGCCCAAGGCCTTCAAATCTGATGGCTTGGCAGGTGGCTGTAAGGCTGTAGGAACCTGAACATCCATGGCCTGCGTCCACCAATCTTTAAAATACCAAGACTCAACTGGCGGAATGAACGTGTGAACAGTATGTCTGAGAGTGAGCTCTTCGAGGAGAGAGAAGCAGCTAAAAGCAAACAAACAAACAACAACAAAACCACTAGGACAGTCCCTGCATCAGAAGGAAGCCCTAAGCAATTTCCTCAGGGACTTGGTCATCTGCCTGAGGAAAGGAGGGAGAGAGGAAGAGGGAGGGAGGAGGGAAGGGAGGAACGGGAAGAGAAAGAGAGAGAGACACACACACACACACACACACACAGAGAGAGAGAGAGAGAGAGAGAGAGAGAGAGAGAGAGAGAGGGAGGGAGGGAGGGAGAGGGAGGGAGGGAGGGAGGGAGGGAAGGAGAGAAGAGAAGAAAGAATGGGATAGACATTTAAGGCTGTGGAACCCTGTGTTGCTAGCTGTAATTCAGGAGAGAACAGAATCTGTGACCGGAACAATCTCAGCGGAAAGCTCTTTGATGGCGCCACCTCCCTGCCTGGCGCTACACTAACTCTCTCCGCACCTCTTCTCTGTAATTGCACACAGGTGGTAAGGAAGGGGAAGCCTTGAGAGCCGTCAGGATTGAGCAAAAGAAAACCGGAGAACTACAAAACTCGATAGCTAAGGCGGGCAGGGCTCGGCCAAGCTTGGTGACGGTGACTCCTGCCTTTTGTTCTACCACTCAGGAGGCAGAAGTAGGTGGATCCCTGTGATTCTGAGGCTAGCCTGGTACTCCTTACAGAGGGCAGGCTAGCCAGACTCCTTAGTGAAACCCCGTTTCACAAAACAAATAAAACAGCAGCAATAACAGAAGCCAAACAGGTCTCATTACATAAGTGGTCCTCATGGACTTCGGATAAGCAACAGGGAATCCATGGCCTCCCAGAACTATGCAGGGTATTTTGTATTTTCGTATCTGAAACCAGTTACGGGTAACTGATCTGTCTTCTCATGGGGCCAATGTTCCACATCTTTTTATCAACATGATGCCATGTTCTCGCCCTTAATTGCTTTTAGGGATTATTATTTCAACTTGCCTAAATGTTTTGCCTTTCTTTTCTCTTCTCTTCTTCGTCCCCCTCTCTCTTCTTCATTCTTTTCTTCTTTCTCGTTCTTTTCTCAGTGACAGTGGTGGTGATTTGATTAAACCCAGGGAGGGAAAAGTCAGTGTCACGTAGTTTTCAATCACATGGACACATTCTTGAGGAAATAAACCCAGAAAACAGAAATTCCAAGTGGACACACTAAATTTAAAAAGTTAAAATGCTTCAAGATTTGTGTCTTTGCCTTTAAAATCCCCATGGTATTGTGTGTTCGTGTCAGATCGACTGTAGCAATGCCACAATAGGAGAGGCTTGTAAAGTTGAACGCCTTCTGAAATGGCGTTGCGTGACTTCTCGCCATGAGGAATTTACTCAGAAAGATTGCATCTTGTGGAGTCAGTGTGGATTGGGAGTTCTCTGTATTCATTTCCATGTAGCAAAATGTAAGTAACAGGAAGGTGCTCATTTTATAGACCTATACACACACCTACACAAACACAACCACAATGAAATGTACTGGGTTGCACAACTCAGTGGTAGGATACCTACCAAGCATGCCCCAGACCTTGAATCCCATCCCAGTCCTGAGTAAAGGATAATAAAAATAAGAGTAGCCACAGCACTTACTGGAACTTAGAACAGTGGTTCTCAAGCTGGGGGTCAAATGACCGTTTCACAGGGGACACCTAAGACCACCCAGTATATCAGATATTTGCATAATGGTTCATAACAGTAGCAAAATTACAGTTATGAAGTAGCAATGAAATCATTTTCTGGTTGGGGTCACCACAACATGAGGAACTGTATTAACGGGTCACAGCATTAGGAAGGTTGAGGACCACTGACTTAGACCAACAACAAAAGAGCATTGCCAAGGGAGGGTATTTTATTAGTGTGGTTTATGATTTCCAGCATGCGGGCTGAAGAGATGGCTCAGCAGCTAGGAGCCCTTGTTGCTCTTGCAGGGGACCAGGGCTTGGTTCCCAGCACCCACACGGTGGCTCACAGCCATGCACAACCTTAGTGCTAAGGGACTCAAAGCCATCTCTGACCTCACACATGATACACAGACATACTCAGGCAAGATATGCATACACATAAAATGGGTTAAATAACCCCCCCCACCCCGCAAATCGCCAGCCTTAGTGAAATTGCAAAGCAGGCTGGTTTTAGCCAGTTTTCCTGTGTAAGTTATCTACAGATCCTGCAAACCCTTTCCTCTGAGGGTGCCCGGGGCCCTGCCTTCAGTGCATCTATGAAGACCATGTTCATCCCGTAGGGATGAATTCTGGTTCTGCTTTACACCCCCTTTCATATCGTGTGAGAGATGCGAAGTACCAAGATGAGACCCCGGGTTTCCTTTCCATCTGTGGTCCTTCTGCTAAATACTCTGAGAAGACTTCCTTACACTGTCTGCTAGCCGAGCTCAAGCCAATGACTGCAGGTTTGCTCTGGAAAGAGATCAAGAGATCTCATCCCATTTTACGGGAGACACGGAACCCTTTTGTGTGGTGCCACGGTGCTATGGCATCTTTCCTCGTGCCATTTGGGGGTACTAGAAAAGACTGCTTCTGAAGGAACCATTAATAATTTGTTAAGAGTTTGTCATTGAAATGGTTTGAGTCAACAAAATGCCCCGCACGTATTTTTAAATTAAAAATAGCAGCAGTCACACTTTGTCGTTCTGGCTATACATTTGCACAGATGGTCAGAGAACGGAGTATTCATTAATATCTCTAAGTCATGGGGAAATGATAGATCCCCACATTTACAGAGTGCCACAGTAGGATTACTGAGTTTATAGATGTAAAATAAAATAGATAGAAAACCTTAAAAACATGAATATTTGACATCCCTTTCCAGCAAGCTTGCTACAGATTTACACATTGGATAATTATCATTTACATGAATATCCATTTTTACAAAAGTGATAAATTCTTATTAATTTGCATGGTATTAACTAGATCTCTGGTAATTCAACTATGTATGAACTGTATATTTGTTTGTTCCAAGTTCTCGCTTCAGAGATTAGTGCACGTGAGTCTCACGGAGGGATGGAAGTGTGAAAACTGCCAACCAGCAGAGACGGCTGCTTGAGCCCACGTGTGCACTTCATGCATTGAAATACAGACAGCGGTGTCATATCAGGGACTCTTATATGATTTTAACAAATCACTTCATCCCCAGCAGGTTTTTAAAATCAACTTGATCCTCCCTGCTCCCCGCTAACAACATCTCCTTAAAAATGTTCTAGTCTTTACACTGCCCTGCCGTCACTACTGAAGTTTCCCCAGTTCATAGCCATTTAGAAATACCTTATGCCGTTCTCTCTTTTAAAGAAAACTAGTCATGTTGTTTAAAAAAGATAATGTCACCTAACTCACACCCTGAACGTTCAGATCCCTGGCCAGCTGGGCCAGTGTCTAGCCCAGTTTTTGCCTCTGGCCCTTGCTGCTTCCCTACTCCAGCTGTTGTCACTTTGACTTCCGTGAATATGCCACACCCCCACCCTCGGCCCCTCTACTTTAGAACTAGTTCTCTCTCATCTTTCAGGTCTCACTCCAAATATTTCTCCCTCGCCATAATTTTTCAATATTTAATAGGCTAATTTAGCCCCGCCCCACTGGCTTTCTTTAAATGTGTCACAATTTGGAAATACATATTTATAGAACTGTCTGCCCTCCCCATTGATAATGACAGGACATAGACTGGATCTGTTCTGTTCTGCCCACTGCCTTCTCCCTGGTGCCCAGCTCAGTGCATGGGAACCGTACTAAAGGGATCCTGGCAGAGTTACGAAAGCCATGCTCTGTGGTAAAAAAAAAAAAAATGACCTTAACGTGGCCTTAAAACAGTGCTTCTCAACCTTCCTAATGCTGTGACCCTTTAATAACAGCTCCTTGTGTTGTGGTGACCCCTAAACCATAACTTTATTTCACTGTTATTTTATAACTATAGTTTTGCTACTGTTATGAATCGTAATTTAAATATCGACTATGCAAGCTATCTGCTATGTGGTTCCTGCCACCCAGGGGTTGAGACCCACACGTTGAGAACCGCTGTCTTAAAGGCTCTCTTCCAAACTCGTTTTCATTCCAGGCCACCTTCTAGCATCACAACAAAAGGGGAGGGGCCATCTGGTTTCGAATCCTCCTCTGTGAGGGCTGTTTGGACCTAGGCTTGGGGCTTCCTGCATTGATCTGCAATGCACTGGTAAAAAGCCTCTTTTCATCTTTCATTTACACCCAAGGTCTTCCATTACTAATATGGTGGTTGAGCAGTAATAATTACAGAGTTTTCTGTAAATTCCAACCCATCATACTCACTTCCCATGGCTTAGTGAGGTGAACTGAAGGTCTGCACAGAAAGCGCTTAGCTTAGCGCTGTGCCTGGTGCCTGGCAAACGATACTAGACGCTGTGTGTCTGGAGTTTTGTTTTTGAGTTCAGGAGGATGTGTCGTAGCCTTTGTGTTTACAGCCTCTCTGGATGCTGTGTTTCCCTTCTGGCTGTGTTCTTGGACTCTTGGAAGAGATGGGGCCACCGTGCTCTAGTATCTTCGGAGGCAGCTATCAGTCCTTTATTCACACAAACATGACTAGCACAGAAGCAGCGTTGCCAGCTTCCTTCTAGGACAAGACGACCTGAGAGTCTATCATTTCCCCAGTTATTTATAAGGCTGATTTGAAATTGCAGGAAAGCGCTTTGACACCCAGGTGCCGCCACGTTTGTAAAGACTCTGGTGGTTCCTGGAGAGCTGGAGTCTTTTTCTTTTCTAAATTCTTTTCTCTTGGACTTTGGCGCTTTGTCCTCTGTTCTGACCTCTTCACTGGTCCCTCCCTCTATCCTGGTGGCCCTTCCTCTGTCCTGACTGATGAGTTTCCTCCCACACGACTGACGGAAGTGTCTTCCCAAGACTCTTTCCTCGGAGAGATTTTTCTCCCCGCTGTCCGTAACTGTTTTCTTGAGATTCTTTTCAAAAATAGATTTCCTTCCCTCTGTTCTCAACTCCCCAGGAACCTCGTCTATCTCCAAAGATGCATCCATCATCTGTCTGGTCATCCAGTTCCCAAACAGTTGTCTCCCCTCCGGCCACCGTCCTCAGTGGTCCACTCTCCTGGGCCTGTATCCCAGGAGCAGCCTAGAGAGCTGTTCAGACAAAATCCTCATTTCCTCCTGAAAGACATCCCCATCCACCATTACTATACATTGTTGCTATTTGGTCTTGCCACTTCCCCTGCCTTTGCCTTTCCCACCCTTCTATCCTTACTTGAGCCGTATTTCGAAGTAACAACAATTAGATAGTCATTCCCCCACCCATCCAGGTAATGAGTATTTATCAGACATCTACTGTGTTTTAGGTCATGCGTTAAGTGCACGGTGCACAGTGAAGAACAAGCATCTCATAGGCATGAGCCATGATGGAGGCTGTGGTCTGGTAGAAGAAGACAGAATTCATCAAATGGTCATATGAATTCATCAGTAGATTTGAAATGAGGGAGGACTTTTGGAAGACATCATACAGAGTCAGGAAGGGGAGCTGAACTAGCACTGGATGGACTTCACTTTGGGAGAATCCAAAGTTAGTGTACGACCTCGTGGGGCTCTCAGAAGGTGTCTTCAGGAAGGGGGTCTAGCCAGGTTCTGAAGGAAAGACAGGGATTAACTAAGAACAGACACAGGGCTAGCATTCCAAAGCTGCAGAAAAGAGGATGACTGGATTTTGCTTAGGCTGCAGCCACACTCTTGGTTTCTCAGAGAAAAACAGAGAGGACCCAACAGAAACCAGAAGTAGGGAGGAAGAACATGCGGGTTGCCAATACGACTATTTAGGTTCTTAGATAGATGCTGTTGATAGGAAATGGGAATGATTAGGTAATTCAGAGCAGGAAACAGCAATGTCAGTAATTAGTTCTGAATCTCTGTTTAAGATGCTTTGCTATTCAGAATGGGCATCCAGAATCTGAGGTACAGGTGGTTTTGTGTGCTATGATGTGGGTGGTATTGGGCAGAGAGTAGACTGGGAAGTTTGGGGGAAGTTCAGGAAGGGCTAAGGATAGGCAGTATTTGGTGACCGAGCAAGGAAGGATGTGCCAGCAAGTGCCCTCTATGTCAGAAACACTTATAGATCCCTAGCTTGTCTACTTCATTCAAGTCTCTGTGCAAATTCCCTTCTGTGGAGTGTCCTTGGTGCATGGAATGTCACGTCATACCACCACTGTGTGCTACCTTCTTCCTGTTTCCACAGGATGGTGCAACGTATTCAGAGAATGTGTTATTTATTACTTAACACCTCCAAATATTCTACACATCTAGGAATCCACTGGTTCCTTCATACAATCCCATATTAGAATGCAAGTTTCCGTAGTCTGTGTGTCTCAACACCTAGAATGGTGCCTGGGAAATGATAGGCGTTCAATGGATATTCGTGGCCTGAATAAATAGAATGAACTCAGTGCTAACTTTCCAATTGTAGAGTTTCCTTTCTTGTTCCCATATTTATAGATCGCTGTTGTGCGATGTTTCACTCTTTGGGCTTTTTGAGGGGGCCACCACCCAGCTCCAAGATAAATCACACACAGAGTCTTATTCTTAGGAATGCCCAGCCTTAGCTTGCCTTGTTTCTTAATTTAAATTAACCAAACTACCTTTTGCCTCTGGGATTTTATCTTTCTCTATTTCTGTATACCTTTCTTTACTTCTGTTTGCCAGTTTTTCTTAACTTAAATTAACCAAACTACCTTTTGCCTCTGGGCTTTTATCTTTCTTTATTTCTGTATACTTTTCTTTACTTCTGTCTCCGTGGCTTGCTGTGTAGCTGGGTGGCTGTGTAGCTGGATGGTTGGTCCCCATAGCCTCCCCTTGCTCCTCTTCTTCCTCATTTCTCCTTCTAGTTATACTCTCTGCCTGACAGCCCTCCTTATTTTTGCTTCTGCCTTGCTGTTGGCCATTCAGCTCTTTATTAGACCATCAGGTGTTTTAGGCAGGCAAAGAATCACAGCTTCACAGAGTTAAACAAATGCAGCCTAAACGAAGCAACACACTTTAAAATATTATTCCCCAACAGACATCCAAGCAGATGTTCAATTAAACTGATTCGCATTGATCTTACCACATGTTACATGTGAACAACCTTTGTTATAACTTATTCATCAGCAAGACATGTGTGGGAGTTGGTTCTCTACTTCCACGGTATGAGTTCCAGGGATCAAACTCAGGTCATGGGGCTTGAAGACAAGTGCCTTTACCGATGGAGTCATCTTGCTGGGCCCAGGAGAACTTTTAGGAAATATCATACGGAATCAGGAAGAGGGGTCCACTAGCATTTGCTGATTAAAATATTTCAGATTCTGTAGGTGAATCAAAGCTGCAGACATTTATATCCCTATTTTGCCTCAAGTAGATGAAGCTCTTATGTGTCACGCAGGCTGCAAATATTTAGAATGAAAACATGAGGTTTAATCTGATGCTTTTATGTGAAGACGCAGTTCTCATGGCAAAGTGGGCTCTGTTGTTTCGTTATCCCCCCTTAGCTATAGTCATCTATTCTGATCTTCATATCTACATATTTTATTTACTCTGACTTATAACATTATGCTAGGGCTTAGTCCTTAATTTGTCACTTCTAAATAATGAATTTTTATATGGCTGTAAAACAGATTCTCGAATAAGTAATGAACATCTAAAATGCTTCTGGGCCCATGTTTCGACCCACTCTCTAAGCATTGCACCCTCAGAGTTGCTCTGCCACTGTCGCCAACAGTGAGCTATTATCCATGGACTATGAGGGGACACAATGCAGATTCTCATCTTAGACTTACTTGGTGTCGTTCCTGTAAACGTCTCTAATGTGGAAGTAGAAATGAGTGTAATGATTTCTTGAACTGATTCAAAGTAAACGTGTGAAAGTCTGAGAGCCTAATTTACGAGACAGTTGAGAAGGTTTGGGTTGGTTAGGTGAAGGGTCCCAGCGGTGCCCCACTGAAAGCACACAAATACGCCAGCCAGGCAGGTAAAGCAAGCCGCCGCAACGGCAGGAATATCCTTCTATCTCACAGTACCAGAGAAGGAACTAACAGCTCCCAGGTTTGCGTAAAATGTGAAATCAACTCAAGGAAAGTGGATCCCTCCCACTTTTAAATACTGTGGGGAAACCCCAAAATAAATGATTTAAAGATATTGAGTAATTGTTGACAAATGCTTAATATTTTCTCTTGTGTCATAAAAACACAAAGCAAAATCTACATGATTCATAAAATATTTCTAAGGCAATTCAGTCCCTGTCTGCATAACTTTAGAGGAAATTAGGTATTCTTTAGTTGTAAAAATGTTTTCTTTTTTACTTACCATGTCATATTTTAGTCAAGTCAGTGTGTATAAAGCACTCTCCTTCCTGGGCTGGGTACAATCATTTAGAGAGCATAGCTTGTTGAGTGCACCCCTGGGGAGTTAAGCATCCATTCCCTTTTGATTTAAGCATGGCAGAACACACCCCCTCCCCGGTTTATTGCTTCATCTTCCCCCAGTTCAACCAATGGATCCTTATTAGGAACTCACTTATGCACAAGGTATTTGCTTCCATGCTTTCTGCGTTCAGGTGCTGATCCTCAGTGCAGAGGACGGCATAAGCATTCCTCAAAAACTGCAAAACTGAAGTCAAAATGCAGAGTAAATTATCCTGTTGTTGTTTTAAAGATGACGCATCTCAGACACTCCTTGCTAGAGTCCCAAGTAAACTGTAATGACATCTGACAGAGCTATGACGTTAAGATCCCGTGTTGAGGAAGTCACATAGGCATCCTCCCATTTGATTGGTGAAAGAAGGTAGTTTTTCAAAACGCAATCTCTCTGACTTTTATTGTTTACGCACAGAGTTAAGAAAGGAACCACCTGGGTTGACTTTGACCTTAGCATGTATATATGATAAACTTAGGTTTGCATGTTGTTTGTTTGTTTTCCTTTTGTTAGGGACGTAAGTTTTAATCATGGCCTAATTTGAAGTGAAATGAGGAACTAGGAGAGGGGACAGTACTGAACAAGTCAGAGGACCTGCAGGCAGATCGCAGTTAATGCAGGCACTCCCAAATAACTGCGCCTGATGCCTGCCCTCATCAACCCTAAGCTGGCAGCGCAGTGTACAGTTGGATCCCCAAGGGGAGAAGCTAAGATTGCTGGGAATCATCTAAAATTAATAACTCACCTTCAAATGACTCAAGTGAAGCCTAAAAACCGAGGGATGAAGAAGTACAGTTTGGTTCACTTGAAACTGCAGGAGAAACCCCCGTACTTCTTTTTTAAAGAGAGCACTCCCTACCCGTCACCACAGTCCAGCTGATGATGCACCAGACTGCACGTCCTTCCAACATATCACCTCTAGCCAGTCGCTGTGCTCATGTGCAGCACCGTGTGGAACCCAGCAGAAGCACGGGCAGCAAGGCTCTCGGGATAATAGGACGTATTGGGGGGAAAATACTTGAAGTGCCCTAAAGATCTCATAGCATTTTTAAGAAATGGGTTTAATTTGCCCTGTTGAAATGTATAAAGGGAAAGGACTTCTGGTTAAAGCTGCAGTATCAAGCAGTGGCAGTCTGAAGCAGCTGTGACCCGAGAACCCTACTTCTGTCTCTAGTATTTGATGGAATTTAAATTGGGCCCAAAGAGAATTAACAGTCTAGAGTGCACATCATGTTCCTCCAGGAGAGCTACTGCGTCTCCCTTTAGTGGTGCAGAAAGATTTGGAGTTGCAGGGCGTTCTCTACACTAGACAGCCATATGCGTTAGAGTGTCACTTGCAGAGGCTGGCCTGCTTGCTGCCGTAGCCTGGAGGTTGGCATCCGTGATAAAGTTGTATAGGGATGGTGGCCCCTGGAGTTTAGTCGGTTGTCAAGGCTATTGGGTGGACTATAGAAACCAGAATTGTTTCTCACTAGGTAGGTAGATCTTAGACATGAGCAAAGACATTGAGGCTCTTTAAGCTGAAAAGCTCAGAATGGTCATAATTTTGTTGGACGTTTTGTTTCCAACAGATTCCCAGTTAGTGAGGATTGAATGGGGGTCCATACCAGAGCCAGTCAGTCACAGGTCATTGCTGATACTGCAGGCTACAAAATGGCCAATATCAGAAGGAGGTTGACTAGCAACTTTGGGTTGAGCCAGGCTTTCTCTTGGGGGTCTCTTAGGGTTTTCTATATTATGACCCTCTCTCTGAAAGATTTGATATTTAAAATATCAAATCTTGTCCATGCAAAAGTACATCCAAAAAATTTTTTACTGATAATTAGTATGAAAGAATTTAACTTTGTGATAAGGAAAAGACTCAAGTAATTAGCTTCGATTTGGTAATTTTTAATTTGTTTCTTAATACGTTGGTAGATTTCAAACTGTCATGATTTTATCTCAGATAATTATCATAGTGGTTTAGCGATGATGCAGGATTATAGTTTAGCACACAGGATAAAATCTGTAATGTAAAAGCAACATCTAATGTCACAATCACTTCTATCCAAAACGCTCATTAATAGAGCATTTGCTGTGTGTGTGTGTGTCGAAGGCTCTGTAATGGTTCCCTCTACAAGGGACATGGTTTTTAAGGTAGCACAGTCCAGCAACATTCCTCTGTTGTTTTCTCTGTGTCGGTGTGTTCTAGAGAAGCTAAAAGCACATATGCCAGGAAACACTATAGCTCAAAGGACAGGACCGTCCAGCACAGGCTGTTCTCTTTGCCCCAAAGTGCCCCCTGCTGTGCCCCGCCACCATCAGAGCCCGCCCCAGAAACTGAGCCCAACCTCCCTGTCCTCTTTTGAGGAGCTTTCTTGATCCCCTACAATCTGAGGAGATGTTTTCTTTCTGTTCTCTGACTCCCTGCAGTTTCCTTGACACTCTGCCCATGCTGTTTTCCACCCTTGGCTTTGGGTTATTATTTTACCTTGTGTTTTTGGGTTGTGATTGTGTGTTGTCTGTGTTCTGTCTGTCTGTAGTCTGTGTGTATCTTTTCCTTCACCCACTGATCCTCGGTATGTGTGGTAAAGCCAAGGGGCCGTGTGGGCTTTCATTTTCCCAGTGGCACACTGTCCAGTGGATGGCGTGCTGCCATATCGTCTCTAGAACAGTCAAATTTATTAGCCTATTTACGATGGTTGCAGGACATATGTTTTACTTAGGATTTTAATCATTTGTATGTTTGTTTGGAAACTTGTGGTGGTTAGTTTGTTTGAAATTAATGCCCATTCTCTCAATCATATACCAATGCTGAACACGCCATCTTGTCTGACGTTGACTAGCCATGCTGCTTCCCTCGTGGACATTGCTGAACACATTGACTCCCAAGGTAGCGAGAAACGATTGCCGTAGTTCAGATTAGATATTTCCTTTAGTCAAGGAAACAGTTTACTTAGTTTTTTTTTTTTTTAAAAACAAAAAAAAAAAAAAAGATCAGTTCTGTAAGTAAAGCGTTGGACACTCCCTACCACTCCACGAGTTTTCCTTTCCTTCCACACTGAACACAATGTGACATCATGTTGGGAGATTGAAAGCCCCTTCCTGAGGCAGGAATTCCAACTTGGGTGAAAACCCAGAGGTGAGAGCAGCACAATAGATTTGAAAATGGCTCACTGGGACTACTTCATTACATTTATAGTTTCAAATTAAAACCTTGTCTACTTCATGATCTCTTTTTATTTGGGCCAATGAGGTTCCAGGAAATGTTGAGGATTTGGGAAATCAAAGGGACCTAGAACCAAAGGGAATTGCTGGAAGAAAATGCATCCCTGGATGTCATTCTTGTGAAAGCTATTTACCAGTGGACAGTGGGTGTTCTGGGAGCGACAGAAGTGGCCCCTAAAATATGAGCCTAGATTCCCATCAGTTCCTAGGTGGAGGTCAGGATGGTCATTCCAGCAACCCTTTCTATCTGCCAGGTCTTTGTCAGGACTTCCTTCTTCCTCACCTTTTCCAGTGCTCAGGCTCAAACCCAGGGCCCTGGGCAACAAAGCATGTGCCTCAGTGCCAAGCCACACCCCCAAGCATGGCTTGCTGCCCCATAGGATTACAGCAGCTCTTTTGAAGTTATTTGCACCAGACAGCCCTCTCCTGCCCATCAGTCACCGGGCTGCAAGGACAGTCAGCCTGGCCAAGCAAGTCCATTGTTGACTGAGTTTGATTGTGGTGTCACCTGGCGCCATGAGTTTTCTGGCTCTCATCCTGGCCTCTTTCGCTCCTCAGGGCAGGTGCCTCCTTGCTAATGAAGCAGGGACAGTGTTGGCGCTATTTAACAGTGTCTGGCTGTCTCGCTTTCACTTGAAGATGTGCCCGGGAGGCAGAAGCTGTTGACACTGCCTCAGATAAAGCACCGAGGATAGCAAATTGCCACAAACCAAGAACGCCAGAGGGAAGTCGAAGGGTGCCAAGTAAGACGGAGGGGTGCCTGCCACTCTCCCTGTTGCGAAATCGGCTACTTCACTTGCCCCAAGCACCCCAAGCACCCGTCAGTGGGAACAGAGGACCCTCAAAGCCTCCTTCCCCATGCCCCAAACTCAGAGGGAAAGTGGGTCACATTGTGGAGGGCCCTTTCTCTCTTGACATGCAGCGAGGTATCACTTAGCTGGGTCTTTATCTCGAGTGCTAACTGACGCTGTTAACTTTCTGCCCTGGTGCCAAGAAATAGTAATGAGGAAATCACACTCTGTTCATCTTGTGCTTGGAAGTTATATTTAGAGAATTGTGTTCTTGAGCCAAAGGGCACTAAATAACCCTAAACTACTCAGTCCACTTAAGAGATGAGGCCTTGAAAAAGTCTCCTTGGGACCTTGCTTGGTGCCACGTGCCTGTAATCCTAACACTTGGGAAGTAGAGGCAGGGGAGTCCTGAGTTCAAGGCCAGCTTCAGCTGCGCAGTGAGTTGGAGACTAGCCTTGGCTACATGAGACTCTCTAAAAATTTAAAAGCGAGGGGAAGGGTAGTTATCCTACTGCCTTGTAGAAATTCGTATATCACTAAAAAGTGGGACTTCAGGGCTTTCTTAGCTATTTATTAAAAGGATTGGACCTAATGTGTTACCTTCCTCCAAAATTAGGTAGCTATTCCTATTCATAGGAATTTCAGTGGTGTTAAGGTCTCATCCCTTCCTGTGTTGTTTAAAGCAGTGTACTGTCTTGTAACGCTTCAAAGCTCACAAAATTATAATGTAGATACAGTGTAGGCATACAGAGATATGTGTGGGTATATAATTAAATGGAGATACACATCTAAGCACTTCGCCTTCCTCAACTCCCTCTGGGACTGTTGATGAGTTATCTGCCTCCGGTATAAATAGTTTCTTATTTGCCAGGCACTGACTGATAATGCAGCCTCGCACAGGCTCCCACGAGGATCACGTGAGCCACTCCGTGCAGTGTGCATGCACCCCGGAACAGTGCTCAGAAACATTAGTTGTCACTGTTACTTCCCTTATCCGGTTTTTATGTTCATTTATTCTCCTAGTTCGTAGCTGTTGCTATAGCGTGACTTCCCTGGCTGTGGTGAACACCGTGACCAAGAGCAACTTAGAAGGGACAAAAGGAATTCTTTCAGATTGCACTCTGGAGTCCCAATCCAAGATTGAGGGAAGTCAGGGCAGGATCTAAAGTGGGAGCCAGTCAGGAACTCTGCTTGCTGGCTCCCTCCCGACCTTCTGTCCAGCTGTCCTTACTGTACAGACTCCCGCCTCCCGCCTAGGGATGGTACTGCCCACAATGGACTGGCCCCCTACGTCAATGGTCAGTCAAGAAAATGCCCCATAGATATGCTTACAGGCCTGACTGATGAAGGCAGTCCCCCAGCTGAGACTCCCTCAGAAGATAACTCTGAGCTGTGTCAAGTTGGCAGCTGAAACTGGCTAAAACTACCCAGCTACACTTGATTTCACCTTTCTTGGCTAATAAATAAAAGCCTAAAAGTGCCTTATCTTTTTCCCTGGAATTTATTTTTCACGTTGGCAAAGACCACGAGAAACCTCTGGACTTGCTAAGCAAGAGCGGCGGAAAGTCAGCGGAGGAGAGCTAGGGGCATACCTGTGGGAGTGTGCTGAGAAAAGCCGTCCTGCAGTTAGCACAGGCCCTGGGTGACCAAGGTCATACACACAGGAAGTCACTGCTGTGGTTTTTATTGTAAAGCAAAACAAATCCTTCCTCAGATTACACTTCGACCAAGGCATTCTATGCTTCACATTCATTGCTTAGCCCATGGGGGCGGGGGAGACACAGCAATGCCAAAGAGCTTTGAAAACGACTCAGTTCCCGCTTCAGTGGAACATCAAACATGCAGATAGGACGTTCAGCTTGTCGCATGGTTTCTTCATATTCGGCGGCTGTCACGCTCAGCAAGAGCGCCTAGCTCCATCTCCTCACTTATATATTCAGAAGAACTAGGCTTTTCTCCCATACTAGTATACAAGTTACGGGACATTGAAGCAAGTCCCATCTGTGTCCCCATCTGCAGCTCCACGGAAACAAGTGCACTGAATCGCTGAAGGCAGTGACGTTATGTGTGCTCTGTTTGAGTCGGAACAAAACAAGCCAGGAAGTCAGGGAAACATTCCTGTACACACACCACACACACACACACACACACTCCACAGCTTGAGGTGGCGTAGGCAAGTGTGGCATCTTGGGAGATGCCACTCTACATTGAGTCATGACCAGGAACTGGTGGCTCCACTTAAGCAAATGAGTACAGGACTGATAACGACGAGAATTCCAGGATCTTGGGCTATCGTTATGATCAGAACATTTGTGTTATAATCATATTCCTCACTCATGAGTCTACTCCCCCAGATAAGCCCATATTCTCCGTGCGTCCTTGCTTACTGTCCTTTGCTCATACGCTGTCAACAAATATAATAAATAGCTGTTGCAGAAATCCTCCTCCCTTGAGATCGATAGCATTTGCATCTGCTGGGGAATTCATCTCTGTGATATCCTGCTCCACAAGGCAGCACACCTGGCTCTCATGGGCCTCCCAGTGAGTATTCTACCAAGTGGCCTGTTGCGACTGCCCCCTCCAGCCATATCCACACCTCTGGCTCTCCAGCACCAATACTTTCCCTTGGCTAAAATTCTCCCACGGATGCAATTTCCTCTACCAATTCATATGTAACTCTTCCTTCAAATCTTCAATCCAGAGCCACCCATTTTAGGAAGTCTTGATCAAGACTCCTCCTCTTTGGTCCCTTGGTTCGGTTCTGCATCCCCCATAGCATGCTTTGCTACGTTCGCCCACTTCCTCATGAGTGGATCCGCATTCCATCTGTTTCTTCATGGACCTATGAAGTTTTGCTCACCTTGATCATCTTTAGACACATGTGGATTCTAATGGAAACTGTTTTAAGAGAAATTATTAGCTTAAAAATCTTCTAATAAAGCCCCATCTTGTATACATAAAATTCCTCCTGAATGTCACTTTATAACTAAGCCATTCTACTCACTATATCTGTCTTATTTTTTACTATGCGCATGCTTTTATTTTCCAGTCTGCAGAATGAAATTCAAATGAATTTAGTTATGTTTTTTTCTCATGTGTGCAGTAAACAAGATGCCAAATGACCTTGTTTAGATGGAAGTTAACTTTCCAAATGTCGGTAAATTAACTAACTGTCTTCTAGGTTTATTGTAATTTGGTGTTGTCTCTTGTCTCACTTTCTCCTTCCTTTGATCTAGTATTGAAGTCACAGTGTTACATATGTTTTATGTACGAGAGCTTTGAAGTGAGAATCAATCACATCTGAGATCAAGGATCGTCCTTACCTCCCTTGTGACATGAGCTATAATTGGCACTGGAACCATCCAAGATGGCATGCTAAGTGCATGTAGATGTCTCCAAAATGTGGTGCCATCTTCATTCAGCAGCATGTGTTTACTGCTGCTCGGTCGCTCTGGTTGATTTCAGAGCAAGGGCCCCCCGGGAAACAGGCACAGAGCAGACAGGCTTTTCGCTAAGGCGCGGGGATTGTGGAAGTCCCTGTCTGCGGGTGTGAATTGGGTACTCGATGCGAATGCTGCCAGCCAGACCTTGAGAAGGCAGTCCCCCTGGCATGAGCAGAGGTGGGAGGGCCCTGCCGACCAAGCTCCTGTCCTGGTCCTGTGGTCCATTCACGGAACTTCTAGGTTCTCAAAGACTTGAGGCCTCCGTTATGGATCAAGGTTTGCGATGTTGAAACCTCATAGGTAAATGCCAGAGATGTAGTCAACACTGACTCGTAAATGTCTGTGGCGCCTAAGACTGTATTTTTTGACTGTATTTTTTCCTGCATGCTCATCCATCGTGGTGTTTGTAAGTAGCAAAAAAATGAGCCTGATTTGTTCTCCTTTGTAGAGCCAGGCCGAGGCCCACTACAAAGGAAGTAAACATGCCAAGAAGGTCAAAGCACTAGAGGCAACGAAAAATAAACCCAAAATGGTTTCTTCCAAGGACAGCGCAAAGGCTAATCCCAGCTGCTCCGTCAGGCCAATCACAGGCGACAGCTCTGACAAATCAGGTCAATGACACTTTTTGTTCTTTGGCATTGTTGTGTTCCTCCTCCCGCCCCTCCCACCCTCCCCGACCCCATTTTCCTCCCCCCCCCTTGGATGTTGCATGTTACTCTCCATGATTTATTTCTGTAATATGATATGTTTCCTTCGCAAGAAGGGATATGTGTTCGCACAGAATGTGAACATTTGATATGTCGCCATTCCATGTTGTAAAATATATGACTTTAAATATATGTTTGTGTATATAAGTATATATGTATCGAAATAACCAAAGACTGCTAGTCACATGTTCAGACAAAAATCAAGTAACGGATATAAAACAGTGGTATTACCTCTTTCTGTTCCTTCTGTGTTTGGTTTGTGTTACAGGCTTTTTTTTGGATAAGAGATTCTTAAGATTGTTCATAATAGATTTTTTTAAATCTAATCTCAGTGAAGAGTTGGGGTGACATTTACAGAGAGAATGGCATTAGTGGGTATGAAACTGTGCTTAGAAGTAACAGATTCTGACTTCATCACACCACTGTGAAGCTCTCCTCTGAATTACAAATCGATCCAAATAATTTAAAGGAATTATTTACAATGTTATTTACGAATTGCTTAACAGAAAGGTCTTAATATATAATTAGAAATATGCTGTTGAAAATTCTTTAATACAGAACCTGCCATATCTGGGTGAGTTCTTTCACCGGGAAACAAAGTTCCCTCTCTTTCTCAGTGTGGCTACCATGAAATTGGATGTTGATAGGTTCCCCTCTCACAGCTGCCGCTGGGACCCATAATGGATTTATCATCCTGTTTTAGTGGCTAGCCGTGGAACAGAGTGTGTTAGAGGACACTGAGAGGACGTGTCCCTTTCCGTGTGTGTGATTGTGGCATGAGGGACTTCTGTGTTGTGGGAAACACACACTTGAGGCTCTCTCCTCATCATCAAAATCCCTGTAGCACTTGAGGAGGAAGCTGAAGAACGCTTAGCAATGACTTCCGGGGGCCATTGGAAATGAGCAAACCCATTACTGTAAGAGGAGTGCTCAGAACGCCTCTTCAGATAAGAAAACTATGCCCTGTAGATGCTGGCTCCAAAAGCATGGAAACCTAGAATTTAGCTACCAGATTTGGTGTTAATAATAACAATTCTTTGTGCTTTATATGATAGGGTCACCAAATGATCTTATCAAGGAAACGTGATAAATACTGAATTTTTACATAGCACTTCTAACCTTGTAAAGAACAAAACCCCTGTAAAGATAAACATAAAATCTAATATTTAACCTATGTCTAAAGCAGTTATTAGTGTAGATGCCAAGCCCTATTTCCACGTGCGCAATTTCACAGTGGGCATCACGGCTCATAGCGAGGCCAACGTCAAGACAGCTGTCTGCTAGCAGTTGCCCTGTGTATGGGAGAGCGGAATCCATCATCCCCTGACTTCCTGCCAGCTTTCATTTCCCAAAGAATATTGTTGCCTTGATGAGGCAATACTCTGCCAAAGGTTTTATTACCTGGATTGTGGTCTTTACCTCCAGCAGAACTTCCAAGTAAAAGGATAAAATAATCGAGGTTAGTGTCACCCTATTCCCTCGGTCTATTTTGTGGCGCGAGCCAATCAAAGAGCCAGCGGGCTCCAGCATCACAACCCAATGTGCCCAGTGTTTTGCTTATGCCCTGTAACACTTGGGAATTGTGTTTGCTCTGAGGGTGGTAGCAAACGTAATGAGTAGACCGTGAAGTGAAAGGAGTCGAAGGATAGAGGGGGTCGAATCAAGGACAGAGCAGTGTGGGCACAGAAGATGCAAATGAGAGAGACCAGCTTATAATCATAGCCTCTCTTAGGCCTATAAGGTGCCCAGTGAAGACCGGTGAAATAATTTTACCAGTTCAGGGTTTTTATCCCAACATGTGAATGCTAGCATTCACCAAGGACTTACGTTCATGAAGCAGAGAGACCCCCAGGCCACGGTTTGCCTGGTGAGCTATGGGAACAATCTAGAGTCAAGGATGCCAGTGATCTACACAAAGAAAGAAAGCTGAGGTTCAGGAGAAACCCTGGGGGATGAGAGCAGAGAGATGAAAACAGAAATCACAAGGCAGCATCTCTAAGGTGTGTGTGAGGTGGTCTTTCATCCCACAGTCTCTGCTTTCCCTGTTAGAGGACCGCATGCCCCTTCCTATGTACCTGTAGTGGCTCAGTCTGTAGCGGTCACTGAGAAACTCTCCAGATCTGTGTCAGCAGGAACGAAAATGTTTGCATTTGGGAGTGCCTCTTTTCCCTGACAATCACTCAGAATCTATATATTTGTGAACACACTGATTAGATTACTCGTGGTTTGCGTAAGTATTAATGTAAATGGAGTATATTATTTCTATGAGTGCTAATAAAACACCAACATCACTTGGAAGCAGTATTTGAAAATAATTGAGCTGTACCTGTTAAATGTATGTTCTTCTCCTTTAGTTGAAATTCATTTCTAAGCAGGAATTTATTTGTGTTTTATAGAAGTTCCAAATGAGGAAACTAGAAACTTTGGCCAACTAGAGAATCTTTTCTAAGTAGTATAACCGACGGTGAATTGCTAACCAGCTAGTTCTAAGCCATTGAACTGCTCCCATGGCTTTGCCATTATCTGTGTCTCTTATTCATTTTAAATACGGTTTGGGAATAACAGAAAACAAAAATAAATAAATAAAATGGAATAGAAAGTATTCCAGTCCTTTGTAAAAGGCCTGGGTAGAAGGGGGTGAGAGAGACTAGGAAGCGGGATGGAGACTTATGGTGGTAGCTGGCGGAAATGCTTCATCAGACGACATTGTCTCTAAAGTGTCAGCTGAAACCAAGTCTGTCGCAGGGACTCCTCACTTGATTGTCAAGTCCCATGAGGCTGACATTCTCCAGCATTTTGTTGTTGTTGTGAATGAAGAGTCCCTGTCAACTTGTTTTAAATAGTATCTCTGATACCTAGGTTTTTGGAGGAGAAGCCAGCCAGCCATCTGATGTCTGGGCTGCAGGCTTCCAATGACATAGACAACCATTATATTCCCGGGGATCACTAATCCAGTGTCTAGCCTCATTATTTAGTATCAATTTAGGAGCTGAATGTTGTTTAAGGGAAGCACATCTTGAAGGAAAAGAAAGAGCCCAGCATTGAGGGAGTTAGCTTCAAGGATTCATTAAGTGCCGTTGAGCATGAGACGAGGATTTGGAGTTTCTGGCTGAGGAACATGTGGGCCCAAGGACCCCTCTGTGATCCTTCATGCTGCCCTAGCGCGCACTTGGTCTATTCTAAGATGGTACTTCCCACCCTTCAGGGGTTGGGTGAGCCTTCCTACCTGCAACTTTGACACTTGGTATAACCATTTCTCTCTTTTATGTTTTATTTGGAGATATAATTTGGCTCCTGTTGAATCCAGGTCTGTGCACTACAGAGAGATTTGTTATAATAGAACCAATAGATGTGAAAAGGTCAGGATGACATGGCAAGCTCTCTGGGTCTTTCTCTCAGATCAGCAAACAGAATAGGTTTAAACTACAATAAGCAGGTGTCTCATTTATAGGAAATTCCAACTACATGATTTCTTTTAAAGGCTAAAGAAAGTTGAGTAAAAATAGCTGTCCCACTCAATTCTTAGAAGTTGAAGTAGAATTAAATGTAAAATACAGATAAATAACTTTCTGGCCTCCCAGGATCTGCCCCAACTTTTAATGATGCTTCAGTGGGCATTGAAAACATAGTGAGGAGGAGGAGGGAGTAGTTGGGGAGAATCAGGGTCAGAACACAGCACGCATTAGGTAGCTTCAGGAAGACAGCTGGAACAGATAGGTTAGGCACTGCACCCAGATCTCTCCCTGGAGCGCAGGTGTTGTAAAGGCGTGAGGCACTGCCCATCCCTGTGATGATATGCCCCACCTCACACTGCAGGCTCTTTCAGCATTTCAGAACTTGTAGGAGGTTCAAATTCACAGAGCCTTCAAAGGAAACCTCATTTCTTAGAAATAATAAATCATCAATACAATCGGCCGTGTTCTATCATCCTAGGCTTTGCATAAGGCCTTTAAAAATTAATAAAGTACTGCAATGAAGAAAATATTCTTGGTTTAAAGCATATATGATTTAGAAGCAAGCAGGCTTCTAAAGAAAGGAAGGCATGAGGAATGATTTCTAGTGTCCAGCTAAATTTACAAACGCAATTAAGAGCAAAACCAAAGGACCCAGAACATTCTGTGTGAAATACAATCACAGGAGCATTAAAACATGCTTGGGTTTACAAGATGCAGGCACATACATGTTTTCATGTGGTGCCTTCAGGAACCTTGCAGCAATATGGTGAAAATCCATATCTGCTCTTTCTTTGTCGTGCAGCCAGCTGGGTTTCCATAGTTGCTTTCCCTCTATAATATAATGCGGTACATGTATGTGTATTTCTGTCAGACTCATACAACAATGAGTAGAAAGATTTTTTTTCCCCTCCTCTAAGGGCTTTTTAATCTCACAGCATTTTAAGATTTGAAATGAGTGAGTTTTAAGACAAGGAATACATAGTCACCAGCACTCCAAGTTGCTCCCCAGACTATGGGATCAGTGAAGAACCGGAGACTGGAAAAGTAGGGCCTCTTGAGTGTGACTCTGCGTGACTCAAATCCCAGCAGAGTCAGCAACCACCTGGATCTCGGGCTTCTTGCTCCACGCTTATTTGACCCCGATTGCTTCTAAATCTCTCTGACTTAGAAGAACACACACAGGAGTGCCGGGGATAAAGCAGGGATCACCAGAGAACTGTTTCCCAGAGTTAGAAAGCAGGATCACACTTTACTCTTCAGTGGCCATTGACACGTCAGGGTACTCCCGGGGACTGTGAGAGGGCTGTCATACATTGCTTTGTTGATAATCCTAAAATTCTTGTGTGGCTATTACCGGCAGTGCTTAACTGTAATAGAAGGGGCTTTATTTTGGAAGCAATGCGCTTTTTATTTAAGGAGAAATTTGAATAAAAGCATTCACTTCAGGTAAATGGCACGTGACGAATGTTCTTGAAGCTTTGGCTTGACAGCTGCTGACATTGCCTGCCTGGAGACAGATGATGCTGAGTGAGACGGGGCCAAGCTCGGAGAGGACACTGCCAGCATGGCACAAGCCTTGCCCTGCCTTCAAACGGGGGCATCTTGTTTGCCTTCGGCCCTGTCTACCTTTCTAACAGAATTTAAAACCATTCCATTGAAAATGCTGGCTGAGAGGACATGGGGATTGTTTTGTTTGCTTCACACCAGTGACCTTTGGAGACTGTGAGGTGGCAATGGAGGTGTCAGGGTAGGACACCTTGGTGCAGCCCATTGTAATTGTTAGCATGTGACGGTTTTGCATGGTGGCTGTTCCTCAGGTGTAAGCTGAGAACTGGGATCAGCTCATACGTAGTTCCTTGTATTTTGCCTAGGAAGGCTTGTCAGTTAGTTGCATGTATTTACCCTATTGCTTCAGGGGAGGACATCCTCAGTTTTATCAAAGAGGGCTTCTCTCAAAGACTCATCATCTTTATGCCCTCTGCCCCCGTGTGTTTAGTGGCTTTTATGCGTTGTTACAAATGGCGCCAAGTTTTCCAAAAGACAGCTTCTCATGTCCACTGACGGCTGCTGAATTCCATCTGTGTGCCTTCCTTCGTGTACCTTCTCCCTTCCTGTATCCAGCAACGGGACCTTGTGCTGTTAAATAGAAGAAAATGGCGGTCTCTTGCTCTGACCGTACCTCTCATTTGTAGACAAGTGCCATCATAAATTTCCCATACATCTATCCAACTCCGGGAAGCCCAGATTTAGTAACCCTCATAAAGTAATAGATTAAGTGTATTTATGGCAAACATATTAAGCCTGAAGTTCTGGGGTACCATCATGTAGAACATAAACGACCCCATCTGTCTGAAGAGAACAGACCATTATACTAAGGCTCATATACTTACGAAATGCTCATAGATCGTGAAGGCTTTCAAGGAAAGTTTCAAAAATGAAACCGCCTCCATCTTTGCTCTGGACAGGAGCGACCTGCCAGGCGAAGCCAAGGACGCTGGAAACATTCATCCCCACTTGAAGCTAACTTGGAAAACTGTTTGCAGTAGCTTCCAGGCAAATAATGCCGGGGGTTTCCTGTCACACTTTCTGCTTTTAAAAACTGGACCCCTGGGGTTGCTTTTTTAAAAAACAGAAAAAAAAGTGAGACTGATTTATGATCAACCTGTTAACTTATGATTTACCGGGGACGTGTTGTGAGCTGCGTCCCCATCCCATGAGCTGGGGCTGTGCCTCATTAAGCTCACCACCTTTACAAACGCTTCCTCCTTTATCTCAGCTCGTATCCATCCCCTCGGCTACCTTATAGTCACGACATTTCTGCACCGAGGAGCCACTGGAATGGGAAAGGCCTTCTATGTCCACTGAATGATTTTGTATAACCACAAATGCCCTTGAGATTTCAGCAAAGGTTATTATTCATATTTTAATGGCATTCCTCTTATTTGCTTCAGGAAAAAATTCGCTTGTTGTGGCATATTTTTCCGACAAGCGTGGCTGCTCACATAGAGCTACTCAATAAGTGCTTTATATTCCGTATGCAAGGCACATGCATACATGGGACAGTTTTGTTAGGACTCTGGGCCCAATTTTAATAACCTTATCTAGTGCCACACAAAAATCAATTTTTTTCTGGAATTTTTCAGAAGTAGATTTTCCCCCCAGCCTTGCTTAAGGAGGCCTAGATGTAGTTTGATCCTCCCCATCTGGAGAGCGCCACTCTCTGCCTTGGCGATGTGCAGTGGGGCTGATTTGGCAGCTGTGCCAAATTAAGGGCATTGAGAACATGGTTTCCTACACCGAGACTCCTAAGGATGTTGTGGACTTCACAGGGACCCAGGTAGAGATTTGCTGTAGGAGCAGAGCCGCCAGTGTACTTGCCTAGAAGAATTCTGGGGTCGGGGACATCGTAGGAAGCTCCTACTAGACAGTGGCTGGTGGAGCAGTGGAGTAGAGCCAGCCTCGAGATAGCCGAACTGAGAATACAAACAGGAAGCCAGGGTTCGAACCTGCGAGAGCCGCTGCTGAGGCAAGCAAATCCTAACTTCGTTCTTCTTGCCCCTTTCCTCCTTCTGGAACGATAATGTCTCATGTTCAGGCCTGTCCCACTGTTACATTTTGGAAAGAGCTCATTTAGATTCCACAGACTCGGAGCTACAGGGAATTAACCTTAGGATGAACTGCGCCTTCTATTGCTCTCGTCTGATTTGGATAAGACTTTGGCCTTTAGACTTTTGAGTCTTGGGATGAGCTAAGATTTTTGAAGCAATTGGAATGGGATGAATGCATTTTGCCTGTGAGGCTGTGAGATCTGTAGGAGCCAGAGGTGGAACGCTGTAAAGTGAGTGTCCCCTCCGAAGCTCACCACGGATTCAATTTCAGCCGGCACAGCACAAAGGCTTTTACCGGATAGCAGTGCCATATAGAAAGTGGCCCTCCTGAGACACCAGACTTCCTGGTCTCCAGAGGTTTACAGAAGCAAACGTAGAGTGTTCATCAAGCGCTCAGTTCATGGTATTCTGCCACAGTGGAGAAGAGAGTGAGACACAGCCATGCTGGTGACGATTAACATACAGCCAGGGATCGCTCTGTGCCTGCGCTGTGCTAAGTGCTTTATGCAGACTGTCTTACTTATGGGTGGATACTGGAAAGTGAGGTCTAGAGAAAGGGAGAAGAAACTTAGAGGCCTGTCTTCAGCTTTTAAGGTCAGTGTTATCGCCCAGTGTATACCTCAGCTGCTCTCCTATGGACGTGCTAGCCTTCGGAAGAAGCTTTGTGGACTGTACTGCTGTATGGGTGTTTTGTTGTTGTTTTTTGCTCTTGAGGTCTTTGGGAATTTTTCTTCCCCCAGCCTACTTTACCGATGGTTTTGTTGGCATCGTTTTGTTTTGTTTTTAATCAAGTTAGGCTGGGCACGGTGCCACGTACTTCTGATTGTAGCAATGGGGAGACAGAGGCAGATACAGCTCTGTGAGTCTGAGGTCAGCCCGCTCTGTGTGGCAAGTTCTAGGCCAGGCAAGACGACATAGTGAAACTTGAAGTCATAAATGGATTTTCATTATGATGTGTTAAGTCAAGGTGTGGTTCTGAGTGCCATTTACCTGGATTGCATCTATAGCCCCGTGAAAGCATTATGAGCCTAAACCCATTAGTCTGCTTCTCATTGACGTCATCTAATTATGACTGGGTCGTGCTCTCTGACCTTCTAGTTCCCTCCTCTATAAAATGGGAGTGTTAGTACCTACCTCCTAGGACTGTCAAGATTAATTAGCTGAAAAATGCTAGGTGCTCAGTGAAGTGCCTACCAGCTAACAGGCGTTCAATAAATGGTAGCCATAAAAAGCAACCGTTTGTTCACAGGTATTCAAGGCCCTGTCCCTGACTCTGCCATCATTTCCTGGTGTACTGATACGCAACAGTGGCCTGTTCTCACATTCCCTTTATGAGCCTATTGCTCAGAGTCAGTATATGCATGTGTGTTTTCACTCCAGGACATTGATACTGGATGAGCCCAATGTCTCGTAAGACATTTAAAATGTGCAGGAGCCCCCTTTGGCCTTCCTCCCATTTTATGTAACGAAAGAAGCATTTCTCGACTCGATCCTTCCGCTGGCTTGAGTGCCTTGTCCCTCCTGGTGTCCTGTTCTGCACCTGGCAGTCACATATGGATGCAGTTAAGGAAAATATCATGGCGGGAGCTCTGGTCCCTGCCGTAGATGGTGAGTGAGGCAGCGTGACTCTCATTAGCTCTGGTGTCTTCTCCAGTCAGTATAACGAAGGCCAGGCTCAGGTTGCTGGACCACATTCTGTGTTTGACTGCAGTGCTTAAAACAGGGACAGCCTAACACACTTGCACTTACTCAGAGAGAAGTTTGGGTGTTAGATGTTGAGCAGTTGCTCAGGCTGGAGCCAGCCTTGGCCCTTGAGAGCAAACATTTAGCGGACATGGGTGATCTGGATGAGAAGCATGTCCCTCTGGCGAGTTCCAGATGGCATTTGTGTCAATGAGTAAGAATTTTATCTGCTTATGTTTTTAATCTCCAGCTATTTACGAAGCTTTTTTGGCATATGATTATTTGGGTATTTCTTATGGGCTGTTAATGACTTAACCTCTAAGTACACATTATTCCTTTTAACTATGAAATAGCATAAATAAACACTAGAATTCCTTCTCACAATAGGCTTTTATTTTGCTTTCAGGTATTTGAATTTTTATCTGAATTTCATAATTTTTGCCAACTTAACCAGCAAAGTGGCTATTAAGTTAAAATACCAGCCAGGCAGTGGTAGCACACACCTTTAATCCCAGCACTCAGGAGGCAGAGGCAGGTGGATCTTTGTAAATTAGAGGCCAACCTGGTCTACAGAGCAAGTTCCAGAACTGGCTCCATAGCTTCTGAGAAATCCTGTCTTGAAAAACCAAAAACCACAAAAAAGTTTAAATACTATTTTTCTAGCACACCATTGTCCCTAGTTCTCTCTTAACAAATGATTTTACTCAATATTGAGATGTTGTAACATGTAGTCATTTCCTTAGTGTTCATGAGGGACTGATTTGAGGACCCCCAAAGTATACTAAAATCTGCAGATGTTCAAATTAATTATACAAAACAGCAATGTGTTTGCCCAGAACCTACATGGAGCCTCCCTAATACGTTAAGTCACCACAAAATATTTATGACACCCATACAGTGTAAATGCTATAGGGAAGGATTTTTACATATATAGCTATACATGTTCAATACAGATGTAATTCTTACCTGAACGGTTTTGATCCGTAGTTGGTTGAAATTATAGCTATAGAACCAGGAAGATATAATGATTAATATCTAGTTAAAAGTATGGGGCTGGGGGACAGCTTAGTTGATGAAGTGCTTGTCTCACAAGCCTGAATACATTAGTTTGATCCCCAGAACTCACATAAAAATGTGGGTCCCCCTGCTATACTTGTATCCCCGTGCTAGGGCAGTGGAGACAGTTGGGTCCCGAAGGTCCACTGGCCAGGCACCCACTTGATGTGTTTCAGATAGTAAGACACCCTGTTTCACAGGGAGAAAAAGGAGATTGTGCAGCTGAGGCACAGTTCTCTGAGCTCTGCATACATGTGCCTACATACATAAAGATGAACAAGCCTCCCACACACACATACTACATACACACCAAAGTATTTTTTCTAGGAACTACGCTTGGAAAACTTGTTCATTCAGCTGTTCTTCTCAGAGTACTTGTGGGGTTTAAAACTGAGAGAATCCATGCTGGGAGGGACATTGTCGGGAAAGTACTTATGAAGAAACCTTGGAGACCAGAGCTCAGATCCCTAGTCTCTGCATAGAGATCCAGGCACATTGGCACAGGCCTGTAATCCCAGCACCTGAGAGGCATAGAGACAGGCGCTGAGAGGCAGAGAGGCTGGCGCTGGCCAGCCAGTCTCACGGAATCAGCTGCAGTTTTAGTGAAAGACCCTGCCTCATACAATAAAGTGGAGAAGTAACTGAGGAAGACACCTCATGTTGACCTTTGACCTCTACATGCACCTAGCATGTACCTGACACACACATGTGAATATATCAGCACACAAAATACAGATATTAAGTAAAGAGAATCCTTTCAGAAGCGGTAGACTCAGTGAAGAGCCATAAGAGAAGGTTCATTCCATTAGATCGGTGAATCCTTCTTTCTGGGTTCTATGACAAGAAAACAATTATCAGTACAAAGTGCGAAAAATAAAGCGTTGTTCATGGTATTTGTGTTACTGTAAAATGGGAACAAGACAAGGAGATTATTTCAACAATTTGCATTGTGCATCTTAAAAGTAAATAAAAGTAGTAGCATGAAAATGATGAGCGACAAACATTTAAGAGTTAGAGAATATGTTAAATTAAAATAATACAAAGTGGAATATATATGTGCTCATATATGTATGTATATTCTCTACTGAATATTCAGCATTGCGGCGGGCACTGGTGATTGAAGGACCAGCACACCACAGAAATCACCATGTAGGCCACTACCCGATTAAATATTTAAGACAGTGGAAGAATAGGCAAGAAAGAAAGAGAGAGCACTCCTGAGACAGAATCTAGAAGGAGAGTCTGAACAGACACGCAGGCAGAATGAAACATACCCAGAAACATGCTACCGGACCGTCCTGCGTTTTGTGGACTCCTATGGCCAACTGATGAAGCCTGTGGTCAGAATAACGCTTCAAAACCCCTGTGACACAAGCTCATCTGCCGGTCTTTGTTGTGACACCCGAATAGAGTGGCAATGCTCCGGGTGTGCTCTAGCTACGGGTCTACCATCCACCTGAATGTACAGTGACGGTAGAGATGCACGGTGTTCAGATATTCTGTGGCAATGCTAATGTCCCCTAAGATGCTGGACACCCATTGGTGGCAAAGATAAAGGCACTGTTAAGTCTGTCGTGTTCATCGGAACTAAAGGAACTGCTACATTTTAATGAGAGATAAATGAAAATAAAGATAACTGTTTGTTAGGCAAAGCATATACACCTTGAACTTTAGGCGCCTTGGGGTCCACAGAGCTCAGGTTAAGAACTCATGTTTAATTTGACATGAGGACATTATGATGTGTTCGTAAGCCTTGATGAAGATTTTACACGACAGACACAGACCAGACAGGAAAGACATGCACAGCTATTTGTGTTCTCATGGTCAGGCTGAAGGTCATGCAATGCCCTATCTGGGTCTCGCTATCACGGTCAGCATCTGCTTCACCAAAGTTTAACCACAGTCCTGAAACAAGCAACTTATAACAAGGGAAGGTTGACTGGGACTCCTAGTTTTGGAAGCTTTGATCTGTGATCATTTGACCCTGTCAGTTTTGAGCCTGTAACAAGGCAATACACAATAGCTGTAAGTGTGCACCAAAACAACACTGCTTCATTGTAAGGACGCAAACTAAAAGAGGAAGGGACAGGTGTCCATCCTGTTACCAGCCTGGAAGGCAACCCCCTGCCTACCCTAGACCTAGAAACTCCCAGCCAGACCCACATTTTATAAAAAAAAAAAAAAAAATTCCACCACCTTCTAATTGTCCCAAGGCAGGGACAAAGCCCATCAGACATGGGATCAGAACTGTAGCAATTCCTGAGACCAGGCAGGAGAAAGCAGCCCAAAACAAAGTCCTCTGGAGACTCAGCCTTTTAAATTAAAAGTGACTTTCCACGGTCAGCCGACTTTCCCCGGCATCTCTAGGTCTTAAATATTAAGCTGGCTTTGACAACTTCATAAAGCCTCAGACCGAATTCAGAAACAAAAGTCAGATGAGAACTAGCAAAGAGTGATGGGTGTTTAGCAATACATTCTTAAAGATCCCTAGCCTCCTTGTGCTGCCTGAGTGTCTAGCCCTGTCTCCTTAGAGCAGATGGTACCTAGTTAAGTTTATAAAGCATGTGAACTAGGTACCTGTCTGCCAGGGATGGCCTGGGGCTATAAATTTGTTTCCCAGCAGACAATTTTTGGCTCTGACTAGGTGAAGAAAGAGCAAGTGTCCTCCACAGCTCTCAGGCTGACCTTTCCCTCCTCAGTGAGCAACTCCCCCTGCCTGGATCATCAAAGCCTTCCCCCTTGGCTGAGCTTGTAGCTGGGGAGGAGAAAGGTGAGCCTGAATTCAAACAGTTTTGTCTGGGCTCTGTGAATCCAAAATTGTGTTCCCTGAAATAGGGCGATACAGTTAGCAAAATAAAAACAAATAAAAAGACCCTGTTCCTTGTTCTATCTTGAAAATTCGTTTTTTAATCTTACTCCCAGAATTTGAATCCCTACTCCCTAAGGGTCTTGGTTTGAGTGATGTGAGTTCCTTATTCTATTTTCAATAATAAAGGTGCCTCAAAAATAGCTGTTTCATACCTCTTAGTGACAAATCAGAAAAGGGGCAATTTTTCAACCTGAAGAAGTTGAAATATGCTTTCTCTATTGTACAAGTCAAATGGCTGGGAAACTATACAAAGCAGGAGAAAGCTTTTCATTAGATTCAGACTCCAGCAGACAATCTCTCTCTGTGCTCACTTGGGAAAACTGATGAGTTCACAAACATCCACACCAGTTCACTGACGGCAAGTTGGGGCCGCAAGCTTTCAATATGGAAGTGTTTGGTCATGCAATGGAGTTTTCATCTGAGTGTGAAGCTGGCTGCCTTTGCTCCTGAACAGGGAACAGTGTTACAAGGGACAAAGAGAGCCAACAACCTACAGTCAGGCAAGGAAGGCAATATCTGACATTTTGTTGAGCCACAAACCCCCGGGCAAGGCAAGGCCTGAAGACCAGAACCTGACTGAGAAGGTTTCAGATGGAATTGAGGGCAGCTGCCTAAGTCAGATCCTTGCGCAGGCCCAGAGGTCCCAGATGCCAGTAGAACACAGGGCCAATTTTGAGCTTATAGAATTTGTCACCCCGCTTTAATGAGTCCTAAATAACTTTAAAGAAGTGGACTTTTTTCTTACTTTTTTTTTAAAGGACTTACAAAGCCTGATTCAGCAAAAGAGGCATGTTAACTTAGGCGATGTTTACCTGCCTCCAGGGTTAGTCTAAAGGCCACCATATGAAGATTAGGCATAAGCATAGTTAATTAGGAATTAGTAAGCGTTACAGTGATCAGCCGTGCTTGAAGACACAGGGTTTCTGGAATTGAGCTAGGATGTGGGAATGTGGCATTAAGCATCCAGAGCCCGACAGCTTCAGATTGGTGGAATGGTTTTGTGCTTGGGGACTTCTACAAGCCAGCTGTAATTCCTCTATTTCTCCGTGACCTCTTGGTATTTCTGGACTGATGATTGAAGTACGCTAGCTGCTTTCCTTACTTGCTATACAGGGAAAGGGCTTCCAGGGTCCAAGTTCAGAGGCATTCTGACATTCCTTCCCAAATGTGGAACTGAGATTAGGCGTCTCCCAACAGGAAGTCCTCTGACTAGTCAAGCAAGTTAGCCAGCTAGATGTGAGACAAACCAGTCTACACTACTATGCCAGGAGAACAAGTAAGTTAGCCAGCTAAATACGAGACAAACCTGTCGACACTAGCTCTGCCGGGTGAACTTTAGGGACACTTGGAATAGACTCAGTCTAGGTAGGACAGTTAATCAGAAAACGTCTAAATGGATGACTAGAGAAGATCCCAGTCTGCTGAGTCAGACTGAACCACCATAAAGCTTGGGGACTTCATGTAGGTGTGAGTGGTAGAATCTCTAAGATACAGAGCCTCCATAATGGCCTTCAATGATGATACCCAAAAGGGTATAGAAAATCAATTAATGGCACAGTGCCTAGTACTTAGAATTTCTTCAGAACATTATTGTATAAATATATCAGCTCCATAATAGTTAAAAATGCAAATAACAGTAGCATGATATAAGTTAATATAGGGAACATAGAACATCCATTGAAGAAGAGTTGCTAGGCAGGGACCTCTAATGAACCTCCAAACAGAACACAAAGAGTTCCATAGGTGGGGTATTTCGCTGTGAGTGTGACTCCGTGGTAGTTCTTATCTAGTATGGACAAGGTCAAAGATACCAGGAAAAAAAAAAAAAAAAACGGGCACCGCCATGTAGCTCCATGTCGAAAGCCAGCAGCCCCAACTTGCCATTAGTGAGCCCATCAGTTTTCTTGCATGAGCACAACAGATTTTTGTTTGCTCTGCTTTGATGACAACTCATAGTGGTCTCTTGTATACGTTTTTAGTGAACTAGCTCTTACCAGGAATGCAGAAGCCATAGGTTCCATCACGACAACCCAAAAAGGCAAGAACAAGAGAAAAATAAGTTGATCACAAACAGGAGGCAAGCTTGCTTGTAGAGGACTGGCTGCTAGTCTTTGGCTTTTTTCACCATGTGCTTTCTATCTCCTGGCAGGGCACCTACAGGCAGAGCTTCATCCGTATTCACAGCTCTTTTAATTATCAGCTTTGTTTATCTCTGTGCTGCGCAGTATTGCTAACGGAGAACATGATGAAATATCCAGATTCGTTTCATTTTATGAAACATTAAAATATTGAACCTGTTGCAAATGTCCCGCTGAATCTCAAAGAGATCCATTGTTAAGTGGAAAACTGCAACTTAAAGGGACACATTAACTGTTGCAAATATGGGGGCTGGCGAGATGATTCAGGGGTTGAAAACACCTGCTGCTCTTCTGGAGAACCAGAGTTCAGTTTCCAGCATCCCTGTCAGGCAGCTCACAATTACCTATAGCTCCAGTTCCTGGGGATCCCATGCCTCTGGCTTCTGACAAACACATGCATACATATAATTAATGATAATAACCTTACTAATAAGATGAAGCTTAAAAATATTAAAGCATATGCTGTTTTCATAAGTGGTAAAAGTATTTTACATAACTAAGAAATATATGGTTTTTTTCTATGTCATTTACTTTACTCAATACAATTCAATAGTTAGCACTGATGTTTTAAAATTTCTATTCCTGTAGCACTATCTAGAATTAGGCATCCTGTAGTTTAGTAGAACCATTGCCCACGGATATTTTTCTGCACACTTGGCACAGAGATAGGTTAAGATGTTTCCAGGATTCAAGAAGCTCTCTCTTGACCATTTGTGAGTGCAAATAAATCATTCTGTGATAATAATTATGTGAAGAGGGAGGGATCACCAAAGCACAGTAGGGGAGATGGGGAGATCTGAGTCTTCAAACCGAAGAGCAAAATCATAAATGTTTGTTTTAAGATTCAGAAAGGTTTGAAGAGGATGTGAGATGCTGTAGATGCTCGAGAAATGTCAACCGGATGAAAGGGTGAATGCGCTGATAGCAAAGATACTGAAAAGATTCTATCATGAACTTCTGTTAATTAAATATTGAAGTAAGATAGGGAGAGAACACAGGGCTCCTGCTGACATGACTGCTTAGTGGAAATGAGGACAAGAAAAGTACTTGGGAGGATTTCTCTGCAGGGCAGCTCAGTCCACTTAGCATTCGTGATGTTGAGTTTGAAGATCCATGAGACATCTAGACATAGACATGAGGAAAGGGTCTTGAACCATGAAGAGGGGGTGACCTGTGAATTTAAGAATTCATCTGATAGATGAAGTCTCCAAAGCTAATTAAATTTATAATACCAAAGAAGAGGTGAATGTAAGGTGACCAACCCTAACGCATGTCGTCTCTTAGCTAAGGCCAGGCAGAAGAACAGGCCCCAGGGAAGGACCTAGAATGGGCTGTTATTGTAAAGATGAATAGAGAAATGATTGTGGGAGGAACTACAGTCATCAAAGGAAGAAAGTGTGTGGATATCAAGGGAAGAAAATCTAGAAGCGATGACTGCAGAGGGAACATTGGTTTGGGTGGGTTAGGATGGGAGAGAGGAAGCAGAAAGGAAGCTCATGGCCTCCGCACATCAAAGAGAAGACAAAGGGAAAACGCCAGGGGTGAGCCAGTTCAGAGAAGAATCCTTAGAACCTGGAGCTCTTGGGGCTTCCGCAACAGAAGGAAAGTAGTTGACATCATAGAGGGGACAAGAACCCCAGTGGAACCAGGCACCTTTCCCTCACAGACGGGAAAAGCTTTAGCAACAGGGACAACCTTACCAAGCCTCCGCATTCCGCGATAAAGCAAGAGACCAGACATTTGCTAATAAAGGATTAGAGAGCATCAGTAGCAAAGTGAAGACAGGGAAAGCTTCCACAAAGATGAAGATGTATAATATGTTCCCTGCATATAAGACTTTTCCCATTTGTTTGCCTTGCCCATATATAGAAAATTTCAATAATTTGCACCCACTAATCTATATTCTTTTTTCTCTTACTGAAAATGGATTTTTCTCTCATTATACATCCAGATTACAGATTTCCCTCCCTCTGCTCCTCCCAGTTTCTTCCCACCTCTCCTCCTATCCAAATCCACCCCTTTTCTGTCTCTCACTAGCAAACAAATAGGTTTCTATTTAATAATAATAAAATATAATAGAGTAAAATGTAAGATAAAACAAAAACCAGCACTTTGGAATTGGTCAAAACAAAGAAACATGAAAGAAAAGAGCCCATGAGAAGGCACAAGAAACAGAGACCAACTCATTCACACACTCAGGAACTCCATAAAAACACTAAACTGGAAGCCATAATACCTATGCAAGGAAACTCTTCCCACCTCCTTTTCTGCTAATTCCTGAGGCAGGGGATTTGATATAGACAGACATTCCCTTTAGGGCTGAACATCCCAAGGTCTCTCACTGGTCCCTGTATTTGATCCCATCTGCTGCAGGTGGAAGCTTCTCCAACGATAACTGAGCAAGTCCCTGATCTATGAGTACGGGAGAATGTCCTTAGGAGGAATTTTGGTGTTATGTGTTCTTGTTTTGTTTTGTTTTTAGAACAGCAGTACTGGGTTTTACTGTAGGTCCTCAGGCTGTCTAGTCTCAAGTTCTTTGTGACCCAAGTGGAGTTGGGTGTAGGTTCCAGCTTGTGGATTGGCTCTCAAATCAGATACTGGTGGTTTACTCCCATAAACTCTGTGCCACTCTTGCACTAGCCTTAGTGTGCAGGAGGACACCGTTGTAGATAAAGGGTTTGTGGCTGCATTGGTGTTTATGTTTCTCTTTAGTAGCATGTAGAGTACCTTCCTCTACCAAAGACACTAGCATGTAGCTAAGATGGTTCCGTGTCGGCAACAGCTCAACTGCTCTGTGTTTGGTGAGTTGTGTCAGGGTGGTCTTCTACAGTGGGGCTCTGCTGTCAGTTTGTGGAGAGCAACTTACAGTCTCAGCTAAGCTTAGATTGTTTAGGGATTCCTCTGGGATTCCTTTGGCCAACAACTCAATTATGTGTAAACCATTCCAAGTACTAGAGGCTTCATTTGGTGACAAAAAATGTTCAGCTGAAGCTCTATCTCCCCCATTATTTAGCGATTTTATTTAGTGATCCTTTGTGTACGTATATATTTTAGGAAGAAGTGTGTGTGTGTGTGTGTGTGTGTGTGTGTGTTTATTTTTCTGTATTAGATTTCCATATGATTCCTCAAATGGCCCTTAATTTTTACTGTTGCTCCTCATATTTCCTCCCTTGTATCCCTCCTCCTTTTCACCTCCATTTGGTCCTCCCATTCCGCCCCCCACCCCCACATCATCCATAACTATATCATTTCCCTTTCTATCTGTGGCCACCCTCAATCCCTTACTCTATACCTAACCTCTGTGTTTAAATGATTGTAGCTTGGTTAGCATTGAATTAACAGCTAATACTCACCTGTAAGCAAATTTGTACCACATTTGTCTTTCTGGGTTACTTCACTCGGAATGATTTTTTCTAGTTTCATCCATTTACCTGTAAATTTCCCGATTTCACTTTTTAACAGCTGAGTAATGCTCTATTGGGTAATGGACCACATTTTCTTTCAGCCATTCTGTTGAGAAAATGTCTAGGTTGTTTCCAGTTTCTGCCTATTATAGATAGGGCAACGATGAATGTGGTTGAGCAATTGTCTCTGTGGTAGGATGGTGTGACCCTTGGGCATGTGCCCAAGAGTAGTACTGCTAGATCTTAAGACAGATCAATTCCCAACTTTCTGAGCAGCGACCATATTGATTTCCATAGTGGCTGTACAATTTTATACCCCCACCAGTATCAGATGAGTTATTTATCTTATTCCATTTCCTTGCCTGTATGAGCTGTCATTTGTATTGTTGATCTTACACATTCTGACAGGTGTAAGATGGGATCTCAAAGCAATTTTAATTTGCATTTCCCTGATGGATAAAAATGATGAACATTTATTTGTTTCTCAGCCATTTGAGCATCCTTTTTGAGAATTCTCTGTTTAGATCTGTACCCCATTTTTATTGGGTTATTTATTTTCTTGATATCTAGGTTTTTGAGTTCTTTATATATTTTGGATATCAGCCCTCTATCAGATATGTACTTGGGTAAAAATCTTCTCATTCTGTAGGCTCTTTCTTCAGATGATGGGATCATTTGCCATTTTCAGTTTCATGAGTTCCCATTATTATTTGGTTGTTGATCTTAGTGCCTGTGCTAATGGTGTTCTGTTGAGAAAATCTTTCCCTGTGCCAGTGAGTTCAAGACTATCCACACTTTTTTTCTATTAGGTTCAGTATATCTGGTTTTATGTTAAAGTATTTGATCCATTTGGAACTGAATTTTGTACAGGGTGGGTAATAAGTATGGATCTATTTGGATTCTTTGTGTAACTGTCCAGGTTGACCAGTGCTGTTTGTTGAAGATGCTGTCTTTTTTCCAATGTGTGTTTCTGGCTTCTCTGTCAAAAATCAAGTGTCTATTGGTGTGTGGATTTTTGTCTGGGTCTTCAGTTAGATTCCACTTATTAATGTGTCTGTTTTGTGCCAATGCCATGTGGTTTTTATTACTATGGCTTTGTAGTGTAATTTGAAGTTGGGATGGTGATACTTCCATAAGTTCTTTTATAACTCAGGATTGTTTTAACTATCCTGGTGAGTGTGTGTGTGTGTGTGTGTGTGTGTGTGTGTGTGTCTGTGTGTGAGTTTCCATATGAATCTGTAGACTGCTTTTGATAGGATTGTAATTTTTACTATTTTAATCCTACTGATCCATGAGCATTGGTAATCTTTCCATCTTCTTATATCTACCCCAAGATATTTTATATAATTTTAAGGCTATTGTGAGTTTCTAAGCAAGATGATGTTTCCCTGGTTCTTTCTAAGTACATGTGTTTATAGGAGGGCTACTGATTTTTGTGAGTAATTTTGTATTCAGCTACTTCACTGGAAGTGTTTATCGGTTGTAGGAGTTTCCCAGTGGAATGTTTTAGGATAACTTATGCATAGAATCAGATCATCTGCAAATAAAGACACTGACTTCTCCTTTCCAGTTTGCAGGTCCCATTGGTCTTCTTCAGTTGTCTTATTGCTATAGCTAAGACGTAAAATTTCGTTGATTGGTAGTGGAGATTATGGAAAACTGGTGCCTTGTACCAAAGGTTTCTTAGATTTAACATTTTCTTTGATGGAAGTATCTGTTTTCTTATAGTGTCTTCAATGCCTGAGAGTCTCTCTTTCCATCTTTTGTGTTCTGTGCCTGAGGCTTGCCTCCGAGCTTCCTGGTCGAGTTCCTACATTTTCAATTCCATGTTTCCCTCAGTTTGGGTTTTCTTTATTGCTTCTCTTTCCACTTTCATGTCTTGACTGTTTTATTCATTTCCACTATTTGTGTTTTATAGAGTTCTTTAAGGGATTATTCATGGCCCCTTTAAGGACCTCTGTCACATTCATAAAGACTATCTTACAGTCTTTGTCCTGTGCGTCAGGTGTATTGCAATACTCCGGGCCTGCTGTGGTAGGTTGCTGGGCTCTAGTGGAAACATATTGTCTTGGATGCTATTGATTATGTTTCCTGCTGGTGCCTAGGGCATCTGGGTTTGGGGAGATTTATAAGGAATTTGTTTTATATGTCGAAGATTAATTTAGCAATCACTTAAGTCTCTGGAGATTAAGGTCAGCTGGGAATGCAACAAGAAATAGCCAAGTTTCTTAACTATAAGAGAGAAGGTTTTGTTTTCCCCACCTTAAGACCATCACCCGCCCTCTTCATAATGGAACCGCTATAGCATTTACTGATTGTTTATGCAAAAGCCATAAATCCCTGATTTCTTTCTTTGGACATTTCACATATAATCAGTAATCTTAGTGATTCTAAATATAAACATGCCCTGAAACTACCGGGAGTTTCTCTAGTACTAACCTTGGCTACCTTGTGGACAACTGCAGGTGGTCTCCTAGCCTGATATCTGTGCTTTCACAGTTTGTTTCGCAATAGGAATGGTGGACACAGGGCTAGGCCACTCACCTCTTGAAAGCCAGTTCACAGGAGAATGGCAGCTCAGAGTTGCAGAGGGCTTTTTACAAAGAGAAAGGGAAGAAGAGTGAGACAGTGAGCAAGAAGACAGCATGTTTGAAAAGGGGTCTCGATTATCCAGGGGAGTTTTCTTCTTTGGGTCTTGTTCTTTGGGTCCGTCCCCCTGAGAAAACATTGCAGTTGACCTTACTACTTACCGTTGCCCAGCCTAACTCACAAAGGAATGGCCATTGCTATTACAGCAGTCAGCACGCTGATCTGAAAACATGGATCTCATCACCTTTTCCCCTCTCAGTACTCAAACTTGATTTGAGAACTCACCCGAAATTTCTCTCATGCTCTACCAGACTGATGTGATCTGATCCTGATCGGATTTTGTTTCAGACCTATCAATTACCTGATAATAGACAGATCAAGAGGGGGAAGGGGCGTGTAAATTATTTAATATGCACACGGGCCAAATTTCTGTAACTCAGAGTCAGATCTGATATTTGAAACTTTAAATGTCCTCTTCTTGGGGGGGCAGGGTGTGTGTGAGTACCTTTAGCGGGATGGCAGACGGTTCTCGGGAGAAACAGACGAGTCCCTGAAAAGAGGCACTGGAACGGGATAAAATCCTCTGGGATAGTCGGCAGCCTCAAGTTACTGGAGCCTCGGGGGCAGAACGCCACTGTCACCATGATTCCTCCTACGAGGCAGAGACAGTCTCTCCCTGGAGATCTCTTCAAAACTGCCTTCAGCAGGCCAGGTGAAAGTCCACCTAGACATGGAGGCACACCTTGTCTCTTCTCTGGCAGTTAATCTTTCCTATCTGATGAAGTTCCCAGGGAGGGAGGCAAAGATAAATTTTTCATCTTTTGGAAGAAATCTTAGTTGAATCTTTAAAAGTAAAGACCTTTGGAGGGAGCCCTATTCTGTGTTTGTGGGGGAAGGGTGTGGCATGGAAGGTTAAGAAGAGCTCATTTTTCACGTGGCTTCTAAGATCTTCCAGTTTCCTTTCATCTTTAATTCCAAAATGCTTAGCATGCCAACCACCATGGCGCGTTGTTTCCTTAGCCCCAACATCACACACAACCTTAGTTTCTGTCTCCACAGCTAGACAGATACGTAGTTTCCACTCAGTTCAAAGTCTTGGTCCTTTTCCTTCCAACTTTGCAGTTTATATATTATAGATTATATTTAGGGGTTCATTAAATGATTGTTACGTGGGTGGATGGCTATTTCTTTATGTTAATTTACAGACTCGCCAAATGGTATACATAATTAATTTATTGTAAATATTTATGTATCTATATATGTCTATATATATATATATATATATATATATTTTATGTGTCGTTCCATCCTCCTCCTGTTGTGATTTTAAAATCTTGACCATTTCTCAAAGGTGGAGAATTAATAATCGTTCTTAATTCAAACAGACTTGACAAATTAAGACTTTAAAAACAACAACGCAGGGGCTGGAGAGATGGCTCAGAGGTGAAGAGCACTGGCTGTTCTTCCCGAGGTCCTGAGTTCAATTCCCAGCAACCACATGGTGGCTCACGACCATCTGTAATGAGATCTGGTGCCCCTCTACTGGCCTATAGGATATATGTATACATAATTACTGTATACATAATAATAAATAAATCTTTTTTAAAAAAAAAACAACGCAGAAAATTTTTCTCTTATGAAGCATGAGGATTTCATTGGCATATCCGTTAAGTTTGGGGAATTAACTGGGAAGTAGAAAAACCACAGGAAAATAATCTGGATGGATTTTTGCATGAAATAAAGATTTGGAGGGCTACTAACATTTGTTTCTGTGGCCCACAAGCTAAGTCACTACTAAAGTACAGTGAAGTAAAATCATTCTCTCTCTTTCCGAGTTTCCTGCTTGGAACTGACTCCTGTGATGAAACCCAGATTGGAGAGGAGGAAAAAAACCACATATGTCTTTTGTGTATCCATGCAATGCCAAGAGAAATGAGTGTCTCTGAGAAATGGCTCTGAATTCAGACTTAAGTGCCATCTTCAAATGGACAAAGAAAGGCTTGGAGAGGCCAGTTACAGGAAGTTCTAGGAAATGATCAAAAGAGATCGTAAATAAAGATGATGTCGAAACTGGCTTTCCCATTAAGAGCCTCTAGAGATGTGAAGTCCTTCTCTTCCTGGTAGAGGAAGGGGCACCCTTATAAGCAGGCTTTCCATTGTAGGTGTACACGTCCCTTAAAATACAGCAATTTCTAATTATCCGAGCCTCTCCTCTAGCTGCTGCTCCTCAACCCTTATGCCAAAGGGACATCTAAGAACGGGCACTTCTGATCCCCCGTGCACCTAAAGGAACAGCGCTAAAACCATTTTATTTACCCATTTCTTGGCAGTTTTGAGCATAACATGTAATGCTTTTGATGGCCTCTAATGACTTCCATACACAGACTGACACCATCTACTTACAGTGTCAGACTCTAAAGAAGATGGACCCTAGAAGTGAGCAGTCTCAGTGTAAGAGCCTACAAAAATATTAGAGTGGTAAGCGCACCAGCTCTGTGTTCAGACAGCTCTTGTGGGAATCGGTGTTCTCCCTTCATTAATTGAACAGCTATAGGCATCTTGTTTCCTTAAGCCCTGACTTTGTTTGTACATAAATGAGATTATCATAAGACTCCACTTAAAGGAAAGAAAGCATGTTCTCAGCCTGGGAGAGGAACTGTGATACATGTTAAACAAAGGATGTCGGTTCAGACTCTGTGTGTGTGTGTGTGTGTGCACGTGTGTGTGTGTGCATGCGCGTGCGTGCACATGTATGTGTGCACATGTGCATGAGTGTGTGTGTGTTCCAGTAAGTTGAAGTATTTTTAAAAGTAATAATCCAGTTTAAGCATTGTTTAAACAAACACCTCCCAAGGCCAATTGTGGTGGAGCACATCCTAATTCCTGCATTCAGAAGACAGAGGCAGATAGATCTCTGTAAATTCAAAGCCAGCCTGGTCTACATAGTAAGGTCTAGGAGAGCCAGGGCTACACTGAGAAGCCCTGTCTCAAAATACAACAGCAACAAACATGTCCCAAAGGAAAACATACAACTAGTTAATAATATGAAGATGTGCTCAGTATCACTAGTAATAAATCACTATTACAATAACATCCTGACTCAGTTCCACCACATTGCTAAAATCAGACGTGATGATGATTCTGATGTCAGTATTGGAACAGTGAGGCCCAGGAAGATCTCAGGAGAAACAGGGAAACTGAGGCCTTTACCCAGTGTTCTTGTCGTCTTGGGAGAGAAACATCCTGAGAGACAACAAAGCAGGGAACTGGGGGAGAGGCTGACTACATGGGAAAAGGACACACTCAAGGAGTAAAATGACATTCTCAGATTGTGTCATCTGCCAGGAATTAGGGCAGCACCTCTCCAGCCTTGCTTCATGGAGGGGCACATTCCTTATGAGCCAAGATGGGACAAAGGCAGGGAACTCCCAGACGAGTTGGAGACTCCCTGAAATCAAGGCTATTCCCCTTTCTGTCCTTTTTTTTAAAAAAAAATTTATTCATTCATTTATTTATTCATTTATTTATTTATTTATTATGTATGCAATATTCTGTCTGTGTGTATGCCTGAAGGCCAGAAGTGGGCACCAGACCTCACTACAGATGGTTATGAGCCACCATGTGGTTGCTGGGAATTGAACTCAGACCTTTGGAAGAGCAGGCAGTGCTCTTAACCCCTGAGCCATCTCTCCAGCCCCCCTTTCTGTCCTTTTATATGTGTTTTTCAGATGCAACATAGGCACAGCCAATACATAATGCTAATACAGGGACACAGTTTACCTAAAAAAAGAGAAAAAAGTAGTAAGAGTTAGCCGCTATCTTGGAAGCCATGGTGGTCCTAACCAGCACTAGCAAGGTCTCATATTTTTTCAACTTTTTCAGCTATTACCCAGCTCCCTGCTACCCTAAAGCTCTACTATGGCATTAGCCTTTTGCAACAAGCACCCACCCCTTTCCCCTAGCCTACCTCAGTACCTAGTCCTAGAGAGAATGCAGGAAGTCTGAGGTTCTCATATGTTCCTGATAAGAAGATAAACTGTTTTTGGAACCTACTAATGATAGCGAGATGAGTATCTTATGGCCCCGAGATTCTACTCAGCATTTCTACTGGCTACAGATTAGTATTAAAATTTACTAATTAGAGGCATTACTCAAAGTAGGCAAAACTGGAAACCTTCCAGATATTCACCAGTATCTGAAAGATAAACTATAGTGTAGCCACATGTTCTGGGGCATTACCTGGAAAGTGAGAAAAAGACCTTCTCCGTGTAACAGCTCAGAAATGCATGTTGTGTGATCCCATTTATATGAAGATTTAAAATAGTTACTTGTATAATTTGATAGAGGCAAGAATAGTGGTTACCTTTAAGAGTTCTTAATTGCTTAGGAGTTCAAACAAACCTTCTGGGGTGATGGGGAGGGACATTCTGTATCTGCCTACATAAATGTAGAGATGTATTCAAATACGTGCACATTATGGTCTGTAGAGATTTTGCAAAAGAAACTCAGACTAAACATAAAAGTGTAGGAAGCAATGGTTTCTACCTCATTAGAATTTGTGTAAAATAAATAAAATAAAATTGATTACAACATTTTGGTGAACTCATGGTTGATTTTAACTTTTTAAATGTCATCTGACCTTATCTTCTAAATTTTTATAGTGAACGTAGATTTGTTAATATATAGATATGTATGTTAGTCCATCATTGAAACCTGGCTAGGAAAAAAATATTGAAAACCTTCAAGGGCCTGCCTTAAAGGTTTTCACTCAGGGTTCGAAAACAGAAGCCACAGTGAGCGTAGGAACTAAAGTCTGATGGCTGTAGGGAAAAATCTCTCACACACATTCTTTCTATTCTTGTGATCCTTTTATTTCTCTTTATTCTGCTGCCTCTACCCTAATTCTTCTGTCCTAATTGTTTATAATTTCCTCACTCTAAGTCTCTGTCTCATTCTAAATCCAATTCTCTGTTACAGTACTCTGTTCTAATTCATTCTTGTTCGAATTACTTTACAATGTTTTTTCTTCTTCGACTTCTCCATCTCATTTCTTCTCAATCTATTTCTTCTGCCGTAATAAATTCCCAAGAGTGTGTGTGTGTGTGTGTGTGTGTGTGTGTGTGTGTGTGTAGCCATTCATTAGCAACTTGGTAGTAATATAAAAAACTACAAGGAAAATTCTCAGGGACACAGACATTCTTTGAAGATAAGTTAGCAAAGCTTATCAGCTACGCTCTGTAGCTAACCACCGCTGAAGCTGTGGGGAGGTGCCCACCATCATTTAAAGGGACCGCTACAGGTTACACAGGGAGAAAATTAAACCATTGGGAGGTGTAAGGAAAAGGCAGAAAATAAGTGAATTATTTTACATTTCTTAAGTGTGATTAATAATATCTGGACATGGTTAGTCAGGGAGGTGCTATTGGTTTCTTGAAGGGCTAAGATGAAGCAGGGACAGACACCGGTAATACCACTCTCATTCATCATAAATCCTCTGAAGGCTTAGGTTGTACAAGGCCAGACACCTGCAATTTCATAAGTAAAATCTGTGCAAGTTCCGTTTGTGGTGTGTCCAGAAGGACGCATGTCTGGCCAACTTGCCCTGTCAGTCAGGCTAATGACACAGAACAGATTTCTAAGTTTCTCACCATAACGTGGAGAACATAGTGCGGAGAGAAGTCATCCCCTACCATCCACAATGCATATGCCTGTAAGACTGAGATGTAATCATGAGATTCCATGGACACATTACATGAAAATGTATGGTAATGGGGAGATAACATAGCTGTAACTGCACAAGTGAAATTACAGATGAAAGCAACAGTTTCCAGAGTCAGGGGCGCCGCCAGCTTTGCCGGGCAGGGTTACTCCATCTGAGAAGAATTTTTCAGGTGCGTTGATATCTGAAGTATCAATTGCTATAAACTGTAATTGAGCGTGATAAGCACTCCTGATGAAAAATTGTCACACTAATGAAATCAGATTCAAGAGTAACCTTTGCAAATAGAATAATAAAAATCTGGTAGGGTTCCCAGAGTTCTAAATGAAAATGTAAGGCAAACATAGTAAGTAAAGTTTTTTTTTTAAATTAAGAAACGTAAATGTACAGGTTTGACATCTACCTGGATTCATTCCTTATCACTGTCTTCCGTGTTAGTACATGAGCCTTCCAAGGTACCCTATATGAAATACAGTATTAACTTTGAACAAGGTGAACTTATTTGTGTGAAGGTTCTGAGGTGGAAATACAGATGACAAGTATTGATGACTGACTTTCTGTGGTTCATCAACTGGGATATAAAGGAAGTCCCCCAGCAAAGAGTCTTTCAGTGTTTGGAGCTCTGGGAAGGGGGTGAGAGGTCCCGTAGCATCCGAGTCCCACAGCATTAAACCTTACAAGAAGTGTGTGCACGGGCAGGAAATGATTAGGACAGTCAGAAAGCCCGCTAATTAACAATAGGCAAGGGAATACTTGAAAATGGAATTCGCGTTAACTCGAAGTTCCAGATGACACGCATCTTTATTAAAGGAAACAGAAGTAAACAATACATTAATTAAACCTTCAAATCCATTTTAAAACTCAGGTTTTAAAAATGTCACTTAGCAAAGAGAAATAAGATAGTAGATTGTGATCTCAAGCCACTGAGGGGGGAAACAATAAAATCAGCCCTGCTGTTCTGAAGTTCACACTGATTTGAATATGTAAATGCAGCCGTCATTTTCTTGATGTTAGAGTTTGTTTTATTGACCAGCAGGCTTCAATCACACAACAGAATCCCCTGACTACGTTGAAATCATGCGTATATTTCCAAAGTCAAAATTCTTCCTTATGTTCCAAAGTATTGATTCTATGGAATCAATCTCATGGAAAACAATTATTTATCTAAATCTTAAACCACACAATATATTCTACACTTCAATCTGTTGTAAATAAGGAGGTTTCTGTCCTCAGTATGTATTTCAATGTATTTGAGTCTCTGGCTCTGGGCTCATTTGACCTTCATAGGAATATTTCCTGCAGCATCTGATGTCTTATACTCAGCCAGGCTGAGCTCCTGAGATGTTTTCACCCCTACCCCTGCCCTCATGCTGCGGCTTCTAACCGGCCATTTTCCATCCCTTTTCACCCTCGTTCTGTGCTTCTCTAAATCTGACCTTCAAAATTCCAAAACGTCACTTTCTTAATGAAAAAGAAAAATGCTCCTTTCTTCCCAAGCAGAAATAACTATTTCTGCTGTATGCTCCGATGCCTCTCACAGGTTTCTACCATAAATTAGAACCCCTGAACGGTTATCTCATTTCCTTGGCTCCTCTGTAACTTTCTGCAAGTCTATACCTGGCTCACTTACTATTCTCTTTGGTGTCTCGCACCTTGTCAGCAATTAACATGATGTCAACATGCATTTGTTAGTGAATAAATTAGCAATTTAAACAGGAAATTAAAAATGGAATTGTTAGTTTTTCTTAAAGAAATAAGCATAAAAAGAAAAATTATATATTTCATACATCTTTTCATTGTAACCCGAAGCAGATGATTATTGAAAACAATGTACAGTAGCTTCACTTAACAAAAATAAATGGCAGGCTGTATTTCTCTCTCTCTCTCTCTCTCTCTCTCTCTCTCTCTCTCTCTCTCTGTGTGTGTGTGTGTGTGTGTGTGTGTGTGTGTGTGTGTGTGTATAAAGAAAAATGGTAGGGTAGAAATGATATAAATACTATACTCATGTAAAAAAATTCTCAAAAAAATTAAATTAAAAAGTGTCTTAAAACTTGTAAAAAAGACAACAGCTAGTTCATAGATAGGGTGGCATTTGTATGCATCTGTAATACTAATGATGATATATTAAGTCACTTCCCCATTTTTGCAAAAAGATTAGTATAACGCATGAAGATCAGGTGTGAGAAACATGACGCTCATTGATGAAGTTCATTCTTCTCACCTTGAGGATAAGAAACAAAATTTATTTTCAGCCTTACCTATTCCACAAGCTTATTATAAGAGAACAATGTTAGTAATACTTTGTACGCAAAAAAGTTTGACCTGAACATAAAAGTACATGGGGAACATTAATGTCAGGAACCTAACATGAGTAAGAATGAGTGAGTAGGACCAGTTGGGTTCTCAGGTCAAAGTCGTATGAAATAACACGCAAAATGCAGGAGGTAACTGTGCGCAGCAGCGTGGCACCATCCCAAGAGCAGGGCAGCTCCTGCTGCCCTGCAGGAAGCCTGCCGTGTTATCTGAGTGCTCCAAGACTCAGTCCGGGATATGTTTGCATATGATGGCCTTCCAGTCTCAGCCCTGAGTCTCCATCTTGACTCCCTCTTACCAGTCAGGAGCAACCATCTTCCACCCGAAATGCAAGTCCATTTTACAAAAGTCGCAGACTTTTTTCATTGGACTTCATTACATCCTCGAGTTTGAATGTATTGTCTGAAAAGGAATACAAAATGTGGAACCCGAAGATACAGACCTAGGCTCCCCAGGTCGGGGGGCCTCTCTAGGGCACTCTTGTTTTTTCCGTCTTTCCATGTTATTCTTGACATGGAGCCAGCATGGGGGGGAGGGGGGGACCTATAAATCCTCATTGTAGCAAATTCTGAAAACTTTGGTTTGCCACGTGCAGGATTTTGTGACTAAATCTCAAAACAGACAACTGGTGGTCCTGTCAGCCAGCTGTGCACCATCCTGAGTTGCCTAGGACAGTTCGCAAATGCGCTTCCATGTAGGCTTCCTCACCTAATTGTCCTGAATGCGAGTCAGTCGGCATATCTCTAGCCGTTTTCTAAGAGAACAAGCTCTGCTAGGGTTACACATAGGACCGGTACGTTGTTGCCTCGTAGGCTCCAGCGTTTCTTCCCTAGGGAGTCACTGAACAAAGCCTAGATTCTAGCAAAGTCACTACGACCCCCCTCAACAGCCTGCTCAGGGCCCTTCAGAATAAGAGGCCTTCTGAAATCATGTGACTAAAGTAGGCAAGATGTCTTTAAATTATTTGACTAATGCTCATGTTGAGACCATGCTTGGGTATGATGTGATTATTTAAAACTTATTCAGCTGGGCAGTTGGGCAGTCAGTAGTCATTCATGAGCCTAAAGAATGAAACTCAGCTTCACCATGTTTTGGATAGAATGCGTTGCCATCCAGAGATCAGGGAAAACTTACCAATCATTACCACAGTTAACCGTGTTTCTTCCCTTCTCCCTACTGAAGCACATAAAGGTAAAGTTTTGACCTGGTGTAAAAGTTAAATTTCAACTTCATACCCGGGCCATAATGAAATCTTAGGTAGTCAGCTGAAACCAACATGGGCTAATGACTTACCTCAGGTTGCCACCTCATCTTGTCAACATGCTGAAGAGAAGCTGATTTTGTTAGAGTAAAGCCTTCCCTAGAGCATGATTTATGACTCAAGGATTCCAGAAAAATCACCTACCCAAAGTGGGAGACCAAAGTCCTCATAGATCACCAGGATTTGGGGGCAATATAATATGGAAGCTAAGGGGATGGGGTTTTGTTCAGATCAAGCTATACAAGCTAAAAATCTGTGCTAAACTTTAAAAGAACCTAAAAAGTCTGGTATGTAAGGCACAGGAGGCTTTAATAACACCTCTCTGTGTTGTCTTCCGTAGAAGACAAAGGGAAGTCAAAAGCCACCAGTTCCGCTCAGCCCTCAGGCTCTGAGGGAGGCGCCTTTCTCCTCAAATCTGGAACCGCACCTCTGCCACCCGCGGCCATCACTTCTCCCTCCAAGAGCACAAACGGAGCTCCGGGGTCTGCTGCTGAATCCGAAGAAGAAAAAGCCAAAAAACTGCTCTATTGCTCGCTATGCAAAGTGGCTGTGAACTCCCTGTCACAGCTGGAGGCACACAACACAGGTTAGCTGCTGGGCTTTGAGTCCAAAGAGTATTGATAACCCATCCCAGCTCTTCCCACCAGAATGTAACATCTGCTGCTTACATGCCAATGTGTTCCCTATTCCTCCCCCTCTGTCTGTGTCTCTCGCTTTACTTAGGAGTGATTTTAGCAAAGTATGGTCACATGACTGAAAAGTGCAAAGCTGAAGTAGTGTGGAGAGAAGCATGTCCTTTATCTCATCAGGAAGCATCTAATACTTACCAAAAATCATTCTGATGAAGCGACAGGAATATAGTCACAGGTTTGTGTAGACTGGCCACTGCTATTTACTGATGAAACAAAAAAAAAAAAGGAAACAGCATAAAAATTCATCAGTAATAATATTCTGAATAAATTATTGTAGCCCAGTATGATAGAATATATTACTAAGTCACTAAAATTAATGAGAAAAAAACATGTACATGGGCTAGAGGTAGTGGTGCATGCCTGTAATTTTAGCACAAAAGAGGCAGGAGAATCACAAGTTTGAGGCTATCATGGGCTACAAGATGAGTTCAGGCCAGTCTGGGGTACATAGTAAAAGCCTGTCTCAAAGAAAATTAGAAAGGAAGAGAGGAAGTTGGGGGGAAGGGGGAAAAGAGAGAAGAGGGGAGGGAGAAAAAGGTAATGGAAGAGGAAAGAGGGAAGAAAAATAAAATAAAGGGTTTCCTATAATTCATGTTTATTTATTTGTTTATTTAGGTAAGGTCTTGTGTAGCACAGACTAGCTTTGGACTTGCTGTGTAGCTGATGATAACCTAGAACTTCTGCCTCCACCTTCCTTCCAAGTCCTGAGATTACAGCCATAAACCACCACACCAGGATAACTAATTGCTGGGCTTGAGACCTCGTTCTTCACACATGCCAAACAAAAACTCCACAAACTGGACAATATCTCCAGCCCTGCCTCCTGTCCTTAAAGAGCTACTAAGTACATGTGTCTTTATTTTTAGGATCTAAACACAAGACCATGGTTGAGGCTCGTAATGGAGCTGGTCCAATTAAGTCCTACCCAAGACCTGGGTCAAGGTTAAAGATGCAGAACGGCAGTAAGGGTTCGGGACTCCAGAACAAGACATTTCATTGTGAAATCTGTGACGTTCATGTTAACTCAGAGATCCAACTCAAACAGGTAAGGCAGCCCAAATTAAACACTCTGAACATGTCAGGTCATGTCTGTGTACGACTCCTCATCTATCAATGGTTATCTGTGTGTTTTTTTAAACATTTTTTTTAAAGATTTTATTCATTTATTATGTATACAATATTCTGACTGCATGTGTGCCTGCAGGCCAGAAGAGGGTGCCAGATCTCATTACAGATGGTTGTGAGCCACCATGTGGTTGCTGGGAATTGAACTCAGGTCCTCTGGAAGAACAGTCAGTGCTCTTAACCGCTGAGCCATCTCTCCAGCCCGGTTATCTGTGTGTTTGCTGTTAAATTTAATCCACAACAATCCGCAGTGCGTAAGTGCTAGATAGAAAAGTGCTGCGAGAGCTCCTTCCGCTCCTTCAGCCAATAGCCGCTGAGATACCAGCCCAGTGTGGGATTGTTTCGCGCTTTAGAAGAGAATATCTGAGCTGAACGACCTACCTCTCAGCTTCCAGCCCAGTGACTGGAGACAGATAAGTGAGCACAAAAGTTACCAAGAGCAAACAATGCATCCTTAGCCAAGGGTCGATGGCATGTGACACTTGTCCCCTAAACACTCAAGATCTGGTCAAGGAAGACAGGCTTGGTGGTGGCCGGCAGTGGCAACCCAGGGTGACTCTGATAAGACTGTAGAGAACAATAGAGGGACTGAATGGAAGGAAAGTCCTCTCCTGAGGGGGGAATGGAGAAACCAGCTATTGCTGTTTAGGAAATAGAGCTTCCCGAGAGCCAGCTAATGCTCACTACCTCTTTCCTTCAGCACATTTCCAGCCGAAGGCATAAAGACCGTGTCGCAGGAAAACCGCTGAAGCCGAAATACAGCCCCTACAACAAGCTCCAGAGGAGCCCGAGCATCTTAGCCGTAAGTTCCCCTTGCACACCTGACTTAAGGGACAGCCTGGCTAGGCTGGATGGTGGTCATAGGGACAGCCTCGGAACTGGAGGTTCCTAGACTAGCCTCTGGGGAATGATTAATCCATTCATTAATTTTTATTTTATTTATGTATTAATCATCTAATTACCTGGCCTGGGGATCTAATCCAGAATTTGCAACCTACTTAGCACAAGTTCTAGCGCTAAGCTAATGGTTGTGAATTCATGGAAGAGAGGTGCTTGGTCCTTGGTGCCTATGTGGAGGGCAGAGGAAAACTTGATGAAGTTGGTGCTCTCCTTCTCCCTTGCGGGTCCTGGGGATCAGATTCTGGTCGTGAGGCCTGGCCATAGCATATATATCCACTGAGCCATGTCAGACTAAGCAGCAGGCACACCTACCTGCTGAGCCACCTCCCAGATCCAGTAATGTTAGAATGAACTGCTTAATTCCCGCTACAGGGAACTCCAAAGTCATCTTCCTTATAAGAGCAAAGGGGAGCTTCTTTAGAAGTCAGTGTCTTGGTGCCTGAGAGAAAACAGGTCAGGGGCTTAAAGCACTTGCTGCTCTTGCACGGGAGGCAACTTCAGATCCCAACACTCAGGACAGGCAGCTCACCACAGTTCCAGGGTGCCTGACACCTTCTCAACATGGCAGGCATCTGCGCTCAAGCACACATACAATTAAAATTAAAATAAATATTTTTTAAAAGCTAATGTCTTCCTTTTACTAAAACCTTGTCGAAAACATCCTTCTGTAAGGTATAAACAAAACTCAAGGCCTAGAACAAGAGCAAGTGATGCCGGGGAGTTCGGGAAAGGTTTAATTTCATATGTCCTTCTCCCTGCTACGAGCTTATATACGTAGGAAAGTGTTTGAATTGCTCCTTCTGTTCATGGTGGTAACCAGGCCATCTCACCTGCTCTCAATTTGTACCGTTTTCAGTTTCTTGCCCAAATACCAAGAGACTCCAGCAGTAGGTACTATATAAATACACGGACGGATTTGCAGTGTCTCTGGGGCAGGGTCTAACGTGGTCTGAGATGGGGCTGAGAGGGACCTGCTGGAGGGGAGCTTAGATCATCTTCTGGCCTCTCCAAAGCTACGAGCCGGTGCTGCAGGCAGGTGGTACCTGCGTTAAGCAAATACAGTTGGCACGGCCCCTTCTGGTTACAAAAGACAGAACTTTATGACTGATTTCTTCCCAGGAGGCGTCCACACTGGGATCCCTTCAAGTATAGAGAGGTTTCTAGCCCACTTACAGTCACTGTCAAGTACAGAATTTGACTTAATTATAATTTTTTCAGGGAATGCTCATCACGGAGATGGGGACAATACGAGAAGGGCAAATTGGTTTTATAGTCTCACCTCCTCATGGGTCCCTAATGTTCTACATCTCAGTTACCTAACCCCAGTGCAGTCTAAGAGATATGAAGAGTCGTGCTTCTCAAAATCCAAATCTGAACATGTTGGATGCTGTGGCTCCTCTATCATCCCTGCACTCCTGGAGATGGAGTCTAGCGCAAGACCAGCCCCAGCCTGCATACCTCTCTCTAGACCACTGTCGTCTGAGATTCGAGTTGAGCTGGTTGTCTCGGAAGGCCCCTTCTGGGTGTCTCTCCAGAGACCAAAACAGAACCGAAATGTCACAAAGTCCGGTCACACCCAGAGCCACCGAGCCCAGCGACAGCCATCGTTTCGTGACTTCCCAGAGTCAAGATGTTGACAGTTCGGTTCACTAGCTCTGTAGCGTTTTACTAGTGAAAACCCGTGGTGCTGTGACTTGTAAACATTACCCTCATCCCGTTTCCTGTTCTTGTCCCTTCTTAGGCAAAGCTGGCATTCCAGAAAGATCTGATGAAGCCTCTGACCCCGACTTTCCTGTCCTCGCCCCTGGCGGCTGCGGCAGTGTCTGTGTCCTCGGCGCTGTCCCTGCCGCCTCGGCCATCCACCTCGCTCTTCCAGGCTGCAGCCATTCCGCCTGCGCTGCTGAGGCCTGGCCATGGGCCCATCCGGGCCACTCCCGCCTCCATCCTCTTTGCCCCTTACTAAATACTTGCAGCCCGCAACAGGCCAGGCCAACGGAAAGGCGTAGAAGAAAAGCCCAGAGGATTCAGCGATGTAAGCCTTGTATGTGACTGTAACCACCCCACCCACCCACTTACAAAGTGCAGGCCGCAGATCAGCCCAACCTCCAAAGCCAAGCAGAGGCCAGGCTGACAGGCACTATCCCCGTTTTCCGTGCCCCTCCCCCATCCTACCCCAGCCAATTGGTGTATCTGAGATATTTAAGTTTATTGAAAATATATTGATCAGAAAAAGAGAACCGACCTCCGTATTCCCATGGACGTGAACTGGCTTAGAAACGAAATGGAATCTCTTCCTGGCAGACTTGAACAGTCAACTCTTCCTCGGGTGTCTGTAAATAACTCCGGAATCCAGGCGGGCATGTTCTAGCGTGGAACGGAAGTCCATTGCAAGTGCTTAATTGTGGATACCACCTTCCCCACAGATCATGGCGATCTTCCTTCTGGTGTATTAGCGTCCATAGGGACTGTGTACTGTTCTAGACCTGAGTACTGTTGTATCCCGTGTAGTACTAGATTGTAACTCTTGTCGAGTTAAACTTTTTTTTTTAATTATTGCTGTGTAATTGTTAGGAAGCAAAGTAGCTTTGGAATTTTTTTTTCTCTTTAAGAGAACAAAAGATAATGTATTTTCCTTATTTCATGTTTTATTTGGAGATATTTAAACAGAATAGAAAGCCATATAACATAGCTATAATTACTACCTGTTTGCTGTTTTTGTTTTAACTTATTTTTGTAGCACCCTCACTGGTTTGAGTTGCTAAGCAAATGTATACAGAAACACAAAGAGCTTCCTAGTTGCACATGTTTGCACCTTCTGTGCATCTGCAAGGAGACAATGAATCCATGTATTTCTACATAATGATCTTCATTTTAAACTCTTTTCATTTGTAATGATGCTACATAACTCTGTGGCTCCCTGATGCAATAATGTACAGAAGATATATAATTTATAATTGAACAATCTGTCTTTCTGTTCGATGACTATGTCACAGGTCACATGACCATGCCCTTCCCCACCCCCAACAAAACCCCAACTGATGTTGAGAAGACTGGAATGTTTGTGATATCAGGGGCAGGAGGTATCATAAAACAATGCAGAGAGTGAACTCTTGTAGAGGGCCTATATCTGCCATCTGTAAATGGTAAAATGTCTGTGTATTTTTTTAAATGTACCTTTTCAATAAAAGTACCAAAAAAAATCTGCTGCTGTTTCCTGTGGCATTTTCTCTGGAGACTCCTGTGACTTCGCATCACCCGATGAGGTAGGAGGACCGACTCTTCCGCGTTCCACACTTAGGCGTGCAAACTTAATCGCCACGTTTATTCATTGCTCCTCGTGGTGTCTGCGTGAGGCCAGACTTTCCCACCGCGATCTCGCTGACTCTCTGGGCCAAAGCTGTAATGTCGTCCAAAATGGTAGCAGCCTATTCAAACCCCGTGACTCTGATGTCTTCAGACTTTGTGAAGGTCCTCTAAAACCCACGACTCATTTTTTATCCCTATCAGTTACATTTATGGGCGGTTCCGGTTCCACGTCCCTCCCCGACCCCTCCCTCCAATCAGGACACCCTGTTCTATCGCGTTTAAACCATAGCGCTTAAAACCTCGCCGTTTGTTCTGATGAGCTGTTGCTTCTTTACCAACTAAAACTCTGTGGCCTAAAATAACAACCGTTTTATTACATCAGGATTTCACAGGCTGGTAATTCCAGAGGGCTTCTGCCTGGGTTGTGCTCTGTTCCCTCAGGCATCATCCGAGTTACCATAATCATATTCAGCCAGAAGCTGAGCTGGGCTGGGCTGGGCGTGCAGGGCTGGGCTGGGCTAGTTTGGAAAGCCCAGATAGTTTCGTTGGCCAGTGCACCCCTGTGGAAATGCCTAGTTTGGACTCTGCTGGAACAGTCTACCAGAGTGTGTATGTGTGGTTCCCCGAATCTTTCCAGTTGAATTGGATCCTTACATAGTGATTTTAAAAGGCCTAGCTAGGAATCAAAGGCCTCTTTATGAATCACTCCAGAGAGTACTAGCGTGTCACGTACACCACAGCCGACTGATCAAGAAAGACACTAAACCCATCCAAATCTAAGGGAGGACTATTAGACTTCAGGTCTTAAATGTAAAGAAGAGCAAAGAATATGCCCCCATCGTTAATCTATCACGCTATTGTAGACTTTTGAGGAAAAATGGTAACAAAAGTATTATAGATCTTCTGTCTTCAGACCCTAAGCCCAAACCCCGTTAGTCTTTTAAATGGAGACTTGGGTTGGAGTGGGAAATAAATACTGTCTTTAAAACCAAACCTGGTAGATGGCAGCAGCGCTGTGACGGAGGCTCAGTAAGTGAAGTCAATGGCTTCTCCCACCAGAGTTCAGCCAACTGTCTGAAAGACTGCTGGCCTTAACACCCTATGCCTATAAACAGGCTACTCTTACAGTCTAGCAGAAGTCTAGTTTGGCAATCAGAATTCGGATTTTGTTTTGTTTTATTGTAACCCATTTGAACTCTATCCGGCACTGGTTAAACCTCTGTAATTTGACCTGGAGGCTTGACTGATAGATGCCATACTCTGTGACAGAATTAGGTTTCCATTTGACACTTGGAGAACTTTTACTGTTACTTTTCTGGACATCAGTGGCAGTTTTATTTGATTTACCTTGCCTTGTCTTCTGTCTTGTTGAAGCTTATTGCAACCTCGGAAATTTCCAAATGTCAGTATTTAAATAGACCCAGAAACTTATTGATTAGATTGAGAGTTTTAAACCACCCCAAGGAGGAAGCACAAAAGAATAGCAATTCATAAGAATTCATGCCTCCAAAAGAGGCCATGAGTAGCTTCAAGCTATGATTTATGAAGCACTATTAAGCAGGCCACATCCCATCATCTACTCTGATACTGAGGTGTCAGAGCTGGGCAGCCCCAAGGGAATGCACGTATTTGAACTAATGCCTCCTCATGCGTCATTTCTAAAGGAAGAAGATGGTGACTGTGCTCTGCCAACTGGGCAAGTTTAAAACAAAACAAAATATACACTGTGGAGTACGTGAGTGGTCCGGGCAAGAGAATCAGAGATGCAAGATCAGCTCAAAGGCACAGTAGGCTACGCAGTTCTGGGATAGCCTGAGCTAAACAAGGCAACACAGAAACATCAGATAGCCTTTTAGTAGAAGTATGAGGAAGCAGGGTTTCTGTGTCCTCAGATACAGCCCAGCTACAACTGGTCTGCTGAAGGGGAGGGAGTCAGATAAAATATTAAACACTTAGTGAAATTTGAATTTAAAACAAGCTACAAGTAAATCTGGTATGGCATTTGCCTTTAATATGCAATTTCATATGCTACTGCATACCGCATATGTATGTCCCATAAATAAGTATGTATTATTTGGTACATACTTCTACTAAAAGACTATCTGTTGTTTATCTGAAATTCCAGTTTGTGTGGCCACCCTGTGCTTTCTCAGAAGCACCTCCTCTTCTCAAGTGTTAGGATCCTTCAGGAGAGAAGGAAGGCCCTCTTGGGTATTAAACACTCAGTAATGAGTTTTTGTAAAGCACATTGTGAAATATATTTGCAAACTGGCAGAAGGAGGAGCCCGCATTAAGTAAATACACTGCATAGAAAACAGCATGGAGCAACAAGCTAGACATACATTGTGCCTTATGCTTTTACCTAGACTGATAATCAGCTTGACACAATTAATGGAAGAGAAAAACACAAAATACTGACTTGTATTTTGTATTAAACATATCGCCTTGTTCCCCCCCCCAACCCTTTTTTTATCCTAAGAGAATTCTCATTTTCCAAGGATGAATTAGATATATCTATGTAGATTTTTTTCCAGAAAGTGTTTTAGGCCAGGCTGGCACACGCCTTTAATCCCAGCAGAGGCAGGTGGATCTCTGTGTATTCCAGGCCAGTCTGGTCTACAAGAGCTAGCTCCAGAACAGGAACCAAAGCTAAAGAGAAACCCTGTCTCGAAAAACCAAAAAGTGCTTTAGTTCAAGTGTTGAGAAAAGGAACAAAGGAAATACAGAGGCTTGTTTTGCTGAGATTCACAAAGGAGTCAAGAGAATCCCTGGAGAGACTGTGTTTGGAATATTGTGAGAGCCAGGCACCCACTGAAGGAAGACTCATGGGGAGGGGAGGGCTGGCCAGGATTTCTCCAAGAAAGGCAGATGGGGTGAGCGTCAAGAAGCGTGCCCTACACAAGCACGTCTGGGAGGCCATCTTCTCCCCTCTCTGAACCTGCTTTGGGGTTCTTACCGCCTCTGGGAAGCAGTAGTTTGGGGTACTTGGGCGGGTAAGAAGCTGTGTACTGCGAGGGCCGGTTTCACAAGGGACCCGCCTCTTTGTCTCCTTCCTCCAAGTAATTGGCTCCATGGGGAAATGCATCAGGATTGTGACGGTGCAGGTTCTCGGCTACCGAGTGTGACTGGGGAACTGCCCTCGTTTCTTTGGTTCAAATTTCTAGGGCCAGAATGACAATATAATGTTATTCCTCATCCAGTTAAATGTTCCACATACATCAGACCTCTGCTTGTCAGACAGAGTCCCTTCTGCGGACCAGGGGAATGTTCCCATGCCACATTCTTCAGTTTAAGGAGTCACTTGTCTACAGACGATTGGACAAACTTGCCGCTAAGCACCTGCTGTTCATTTTCATTCTAGTGAAAAGGTAAAAATGGGTTAAAAGAGTTAAATAACAATAATACATAAATCTTACTCTATAAGACCCAAGTTCAAATTCCGGTGACATCATGCACGTATTAGGTCTGTAATTTTAAATCACAAAACATCTTATATCATTTTCCTAAAGACTTTTTTATCTCCATATAAATGTGCTATTCAAACAAAATGATCTAATGAGCAATTAAAATTAAGAGGGGAAAAATTCTTCATAAATTATAACACGCTTTATAAATTTTCATTATGAGTGAAATCAGCTTTTCTCGTTCTAAACTCCTAAGTTGTTGTGCCTCTGTGCAGTGGGCTTTTCTCATGTTTTATGTCTTTAATGAGGACTCAGACTCAAAGAAAAACACAGCAGTAATGAGTAACAGCAGACTTACTAGTTGTGATTTTTATGCTTCTATCCTCAAAGGTATAATTCAAATAACATTATCAGTAAGGTAATAAACCAGTATATCCCAGGCAGCTTCTCACAAAAGAAAGGGGCTTTAGATTCATTATATCAAGATTCTACGTATTATTTTTATTTTGCCTTTTGAGAAATGGTCTCACCGTTAGGGTTAGGCTGACCTCAAACTCAGAATCATCCTGTCTCAGTTCTAACGGCTAGACTGAGGAGACCAACCTTTAGATTTAGGCTCTGAAGAGATTCACAGTCAGATGCTCTTCTGTAACCCAGAAGGATCTGGAATACCCTCAGAATCTATTTGCTTCTGCGCACCCCCCCCTGCAAGCAAAATCCTACTATAACCCCTAGTTTAAAAATAAAAAATAGAAAGCTGAGAATTGTCTGTAATGTGGCTGAAGATCCATTAAGTCAGGAATAGAGAAAGCACATTTTCTCTATGAACACAAGGAAGGGGGACATGCTGGGTATTTGTAGACTTGGGCTCCCCCTTCTGTCACTGAGTATGTCTTTTAAAATAAGGTCTTTTATACTTATTCATATTATTGCAGATGAAGGAAAGCAGGCCTTTCTATAAAGACAGAATGATTTTTCTTTAAAAGATTTATTTATGTATTTATTTATTTATTATGTGTACAGTGTTCTGCCTGCCGGTCAAAAGAGGGCACCAGATCACATTATAGACAGTTGTGAGCCACCATGTGGTTGCTGGGAACTGAACTCAGAACCTCTGGACGAGTAGCCAGTGCTCTTAACCTCTGAGCCATCTCTCCAACCCTAGAATGATTTTTTTGATAATTCATGACTGAAAGCATAAGTGGTCTTATGGGAAGGGGAAAAAAAAAGAATGAAAAATCAAAATCCAAACTGAATTTTAGTCCAAGAACTATATTTACTTGGTATGGTACCTTGAGCAGGTTCAGATTCAGCATCTCCTCTATTAAATGGAATGATAATCTTAATCCTGCACATTCTAAGATTTATCCTGGGGTCAAACAAAACAATTACGGTGAGAGTTTAGCCAGTGTCTTGCTGTCCTGTTACCGGTATGCCAGACGCTGCACATATCCAAGGGCACATGAGGAACATGGAAACTAACTTCCCCAGGTTTGTCCCTGGCGACTTCAGGCCCCTCTGGCTCTCCTGTGACTGCTTTATGCTATCAGCGCACTGGGTTCTGAAGCCAGACCCCAGGAGCCATTTGTAGCAACACTGACATGGTAAGCTACTTAATTACCGAGGTTCCTGATGAAACCTGGTACCTGGGCTAGGGAAATGGGAAGGTGGATGGAAAAGAGTTGTCTGTCTGTGTCCCATACAACAGCCAGTGGGTGTCAAATGCTCATGGGATGGTAAACGTCATAAAGAACGGTCCTTTCAGATCCTGAAAATAGAGCGGGGGGGAGGGGCAGAGGAGCAAGGAAGGGCCGTGAAGAGAAACACTTGTGAAGGTCATTGCAGTCTAGAGCAATGGTTCTCAGCCTGGGGGTCAAGCGACCTTTTCACAGAGGTCACGCAGCATATCCTGCATATCACATATTTAGAATCCGTAACAGTACCAAGATTACAGTTATGAAGCAGCAGCAAAAATAATTTTATGGGGCGGGGGGGGGGCAGTCACCACAAAGTGAGGAACTGTATGAAAAAGTTGCAACCTTGGGAAGGTTGAGAACATCGGATCTAGAGTTAGGGCAAATGGAAGGCAGCTAGCCCAAATGGGAGGGATGGCACCAGGTGAGGTGAGCCGGCGCTGAGGGGAATTGCCCAGAAGACAAGGAGGCTCAGTGGCGAGAAGAAAGGAATGGCCTAGAGTATAAAATGACAAGGGGACTGGTTCATAGCAAACCAGAGCTAAAAATGAGAGGCTGGGCAGGTGTTTCTATGAAATGCACATGGTCACTGGGAAGAGCTGGATGCAGCATTCACAATTAGCTGCTGTGGCTTGCGGGGATAGGGCTGCATTTGCATTTAGGGAGAGTTTTCTGGTAAAGAAGATTGAATGGTTTTTTTTTCAGACTAGAGATAGTTCTAAGACATGAGGATGGCCTGACCTAGGATCTCAGCTACAAGAACAATAAAGCGATTTGGACAACAAAGACCATGATTGGAAAGTCAGTGGCAATGCCGCAGTTGCCCTATACTTTAAACATCCCAAAAAGAACAAGAAGTCCTAGGGCCCGATACAAGGTCAAGCCTCAGTGCCCAGAGGTCATCTCTCCGACCCAAAGTATTCATATTCACCGTGGTATCTTGACCCAGTAAATCCTCAAAATAAATGTATACCAAGCACAAGAACAGAGATGCCTATATGCATAGCTATGGTCATCTGAATCCTAAATCGTCCCGGAGAATGATGTCCTGAGCTCTGTTTTCCTCTTTTCTACACGTATCAGTTTTCTTCATGTCAAACAGCAAATCAGTCAACTTCTTATCCTCTGTGTGTCTATGAATGGCCAAGCCAGAGAAGCAAGACTATGGAAACTGTGCAGGAAGTGGGAGTGGTCCTCCTGGAGTGGCCGGAGGGTGCTCCCAAGGACAGTGAGGTCCAGTCTTACTCCCCCCTCAATGTCTGTTTGGTTGCTCAACAGCAAGTGCTCCATAGTATTAGTCACAAAGGATGTCACAGGAATTATTTCCGGAAATGTGTCCTGGATCACTCTCCTAATACAAGAATACATCGTGACCTCCTTGATTCTTTCTGTGAACTAGATGTGCCAGGCACTTAGAACATAAAAATTAAAACAAACAAACAAACAACAAGAAGAAGGACCACCTAAGACCCTGAAAGAAAATAAAGCCAATTACTGGTGCAGTGGGCTTCCTTGTTTACGTGTGTTTTCCTGTTTGTTTTTTACATGGATTGTTTTGACTTGTTTTAATATGAATTGGTTTGCAGAGATGAGTTTCAACTTGCTTGGAATTTTCAAAAAATATGAAAGCCACATCTCATTTCAGCTCAGCTGAGGCAGAATCTTAGAAGGCGAACCTGACGCAGACCTGAAAACCAAATATCAGCTCTTCGGGTGCCTCTGTGCAGACGAATAGCCATCAAAGGATCCAATACCCTCTGATTACTCCAGGAAAAAGAGGGACCCCAAAGGTGACACCAAGAGGAGTTTGAACTCAAGATTATTTCTATTTGAGAGCAGAATATGTCTTCTACGGTAAGTGGGGAGAAAGGGGGAGTGAACCAGCTTCCTAGGTCATCTAGTCCCCCCCCCCCCCCGTGTGTCGCTCTAGACCATGCGAGCTGACAGCTGGCCCTGCCTTCACGAGGTCTGGGGGAGAAGAATATTGTCATTTATTACCAAACCTCTGGTGGAAGGCAATAAACTCTAGAAGCTGATTTTCTAAAATTATCTAAATATAAAATTCCCCGAGTGACCCAGTAATCTGATCAACTTCTGATGCTAGAACAATTTTTAAAAATTATTTAATGACTCAACATCTACAGTTGAGTTCCCCAAAATCAGTTTAGGGAACTGACAAATGTCGGATTCAGGCTGATGGCTTCTGGGTCTCACAGTGGCATTTGAGGACATTAGTTGACTTCACTATATGACTAACTAACATGAGTCATTGCAGTCATAACCTGTTATGAATCCTGCCACAACTTTTCTTGCTGTCAATCTTTTTGATATTCTATCAAGGATTCTATTTACTGCCCTGAAAAGTGCCAACCCCTTTAACCATGGTTTGCAAACATGGCTTAGAACAGACCGAGAAACACCCATGCCTGTGACGTAACTCATCAGGGTGTGGTGGGGGCAACGTGAGCATGTAGCTCACTTTGTGCTTATCATGTAATGAGACCATGAGTTCAAGTCTCAGCATTCCAAAAATTAAAACAATTATGACCACCGTAGCAGAACTTGGGCATAAGTGCAAATCTCTCCCCACCCCCACCCCCGTGCTTTAAAGCAATGCCAGAGATGTTGACGGAGGGAACATTGTTTTTGAGAGCAACTTCAGCTGCTCTCACTTCAGTTAAGCATAACTCGGGATGTTAGGGTCTCAGACAAATCAATAGCCACCAAAGGAGCCCTGGGCTGGTGACTTCCTAGTTCTCTGTCTCATGAATTCAATAATGACATTCATGGACAAAGGCAAGATATGTTTAGAAGGGACTGGGAACTTAAGGGGTATAGGACTCCTGACAAGAACGGAGGCTCGGGGAGCTGGAGAGAGCTGGCTCATCTAGTTGGCTCATGCGTGCGCTGTCCAGGTGTCTCTTGGTTTTGATCATAAGCTTGTGTGGACTTCCCAGGCAGAACTGCTCATTATGGGAAGAGAGACAACAAAGCAGCCTTCCCTCCCAGGCTCTGGCAAGGACAGAGCTGCCCACAGAACCCAGGACAAGAGTGAAAATGTCTCACATTTGGGGTCCTTATCCTAAAATTTCCTGACTAGTTTTTAATCACAGGAAGGCTACTGGAGGGTTGACGGCTGGACCCTTCAGATCACATTTCTGCTTAGTCAATGCTGGTTTCTGACAGTTTATCCCAGCTACCCCATGCTTCAGACATGTGACAAACAGACCAGCACTGGGCACTGGTCATCCATTCTATCAGAGACATGATGGAGCCTTAAAGGGAAAGAGAGACTTCCCTTTTTACTGAGAGAAACTTCATTAAAAGTACCAGAGACAGGCTTCGTGGACATGACGGGGAGGCGGGGGGGGGGGGGGGGGGGGGGGGAGGGCGGGCTTGAAGAATCACCAGGGAAATGCCCAGATCCAAGGATGTGTTGTGGAGTTACATACCTCAGGAGCATAGAGGACTCGACTACTGAGTAGGGCAATAAATTAGAAGCTGTAAAATCCCAATACCGCTTCCCTCTCTTTCCCAGAGAGAGATACAGGAGTCTGGAGAGTGAGGAGGTTTGGCCTGATTTCTTCAGGCTATGAGATTAGTCCTGTTAGAGCAACCAGTATCTTAAAGGAGCAGGCCCATAGGCTAACAACGGAGTCTGGAGTCCAGAGTAGGACTTACTTACAGTTTCTTGTGGGGTGGGGAGTTAAGTAACACTGGAGAGCAGTGCGTGAGTGCGTCGCGTGCTTGCGTGCTTGCGTGTGCCTACGTGCGTGCGTGCGTGCGTAAATACTTACCAAAGGGTTCTCTCATTTAGAAGCAGCAGCTAAGGAATTAATATCTTGTGCACTAATGTATCTCAGAGAGCTGTATCGTGGCTCCCCTTCCTGAATCTGATACTTTTAAAAACAAATCTGAAAACATACATCACGCGGGGCCTCACCAGGAACCCATTATGCAGACTCCATGCTCACAAAGCTTGCGACCGAGTTTGCCATTGAAGATAGAAGCCAAGAGGAAATGAAAGTGACCTGCTGGGGTTTTCATCCCCAGAAGCCAAGCCCATCAGTGAGTGCCACCCTGTGGGGGAGAGGAGCAGGTTTTAAGCCAAGAAAGCCCTGGTTGTGAACCACATGGGTCCCTTTGTAGGCAGATCTGCTATGGGAGCTCCACAGAGCCTGCATCTGGGGGCTGGAGGATGACTGGCCAGAGGCTGAGGCTCGGTGTCCCTGCTCAGTGCTCAGTGCTGATCTTACACAATCTGCTAGGTCCACTGTCTGCAGAATTAGGGAACCTACCAAATGCAAGGAATAGTGGAGTTAAGTTATTAGGCCAAGCCGGGACTTGACAATTTAGACTAAGTCAAATCCTTAGGGCAAGACCAACTTGGCATTTAGGAAGACCCGAAGCCATTTTCACCCAGCAGGGGATGGATATTGCTTGCACTGCCAGGCTTCTGCTGCTGGGAAGCCTGCCTTCCCACACAACTCCCTTCTAAGGACGGTTCAATCAATAAAGGGACCCGTCTGGAGCAGTCGCAAATGTGTTTGGCTCTAATATAAAGTCAGCATGAAGCCTTGATCCAGGCTGTGCTGGATGCAGTGCGGCTCTCCTCTCCTACTCCTGGGAGCAGATGGGAACCCTGGCAGCAAAAGGAGCCTAAAGAAGAAACAAACCCACAAGCCCGTGGTTTCTCTGCCCCTGTAAGGAAGTGGGGAGAAGTCTCCTGCTGGCTCCCAAAGGTGTTTGAAATGAAATGGGGTGTTCTAGGACACACGGGTAAACAGGCCTTTTAATGAGCCAAACCACATTGGAACAAGAATTAGAAAAAGACAGAAGCTGATATCAATCAATAAATTAGATAAGTTCAAGGTGCCTCAGCAGAGAAAATAACTCCCCCACTCTCTTCCCAGGGCACTCCTCCTTACAGCCCCTCATGCGGGGTGACCTCCCCAGTCAAGGGCATTCCGACACTTCAAATCAGTGGCTACATGTCTCCTGAAGTTCATTTTCAGAGGGCTTGTGGGAATTGGGTCTCTGAATCCCAACACCTCAATATCTCAATTTCTTCTGCTTTACACAATGTCTTCCATGACTTAGTAAATTCCTCCGGCCTTGAATGTGGCTATCATGAAGATGAAATAGCATATCTTATTTGGTTATTTTACCTGCTCCGAGGCGATGCAGGAAGGCAATAAAATTAATTAAATCAACACTTCCCATTACCGCTCCTACTATTTTCCCCCCGGAAGTTGTCATTCTCTCTAAGAGAAAGAATTTGTTTTTCCCAAGGCTATTTTAAAATGGTAATACAACCTCCGCCGCACACACAGGCGGACTCCAGGAAGCCGTGCAGACGTGGCCTTTCCTGACTGAATTAACCTTCTGTGGCCAGGGTGTCTCTTGAAGCCGTGGTCTTCTGGGCTCAGGCCTACTGGAGGAGTATATTTGTTGCACCTGGGGAGGAGGCATTGCCTTGCAAGGCTGGGCAAATGGACTTCTCTCATCCACTTCTACTCCAAAACCCAGAGGCCTACAGGGCCCCTGGTAAATGAGAAGAGCTAAAGACCTATGTGCTTACCCTGAGGAGAAAGCCTGGGAGGTGGCCCAGGAGGGAGGTGGTTCCTGAAGAACCCACTGAAGTGTTGGGTTCTCTCCACGGAAGGATGTACACAGCCCATGTTAACACCGCACTTCCTATACATGCCAGAGATGTCCTCAGAGAAGTCTATCTGTAGGTCACCACCCGTGGTTCAGGGAAGCACTTCCCAGAGTTCCTGATTCTTGGAAACTGACAAGATATAGCATAGCATTCTCCTATCCTGTCTGTCCAACTCCAGCACAGTGGCCTGGACACAACACTGATCCCATGTAAGGAAGATGCCACTGCTCTCAATTCTGTGACTCTCTGCATGTCGAGTGACACTTCCCAATGTCTGGATTTCACATCAACAGGTAAACTTTGGTGTCACAAATTCCAGGGCAGGCGCTTGCTGCGAGCCATCAGCACAACTCAGCACCGGGTAAGTTCAGATTCCGGGGAGGAGGGACACACAAGGAACACCCGAGGGAATGCCCGTCAAAAGCCTGGGAGCGGGAAGGCTGACCCAGCAAAGGTGTCACCCCACCTAAACGTGAAGCACAAATGCTGCCGAGATCTCGTGTGGTGTTGTATGGCGTTTTGTTTTTTTCTTTATTCCCCCTCTGGGCATAACATGATGCCATTTTGGACTTTCCCTCCAGTATCCATGGCAACCAAAGCAGAACAACACAGTGGGTAGACAGGTCCGTGGTGATGGCATGAGCTATTTAACACTCCCTAGATGAAGGAAAGGAGTCAGGGAAGCCTCACCTGAGAGTCTTGCTGTTGTGCCTGCAACCCTCCTGCAGCTGTAAGTGATCTCGGGAGACAGCTGAGTCTATGGGAAGTGGAAGGTTAATTGAAACAGAGGCTGCATAATGCTGTTTCCACGGGGTCATCACTCACGATGGGGTGGGATGTTGCGGTGATACCACTCACTGTTTGGGTGTCTCCGGCGTTCCTGTGTGCAATCCTTCACCTGTGCTGTGTGAGAAAGCCCAAGAAAGGCACTGGCTGCACTGAACTTTGATGCAGGCTCTGTATCCAGGAAAAGTTAGAGCAGCACAACAGCCTTCCGTCCAGGTCAGTGAGCCACAGGGCTGCCTAGATCCACCTAATAACCATTAGGGGAGGTTGAGATCAGACAATGCCCTGCGCCAAGTCTACATTCCATGAAACTGTTTTGTGGGGTTTTTTTTGTTTGTTTTGGTTTGGTTTTGAGGTTGTACGATGCCCTAGAAGACTCCATTTCACAAGCACCTTTTGACTTCATTTTGAGGGAGAAGGAGAATTCCAGCTCCCATGTGGACCCAGAAGCCATGCCCGTGTCAGGGATCACCATCCAGCATAGACTCATAAATGACTTATATCTGGGAGTAGAAATGCAGCCCCCTCTGTTTTGTTGATGTAAATTGAGACTGGGGGGTATATTGGCATACTCAAATCATGTAAGGGAAACCAAACCCAAGAACTTAACAGACACGTAAGACCAAGGAAAGGGCTTAACCTCCTTACCTGGACCCTGGGAAGTGATGGACACCCAATACTGCCATACTGTGGCCCCCTTGATATCCTGTGTGTGTCAAGGACCAAGACTGTCCCTGATGCTTTACCTCACCTTGGTCCCCCACTGTTGGTATAGCCGACTCACTACCTGTCCATCCACCCATTCCCCCATCTGGACCTGACCCTCCATCTACCCGTTCCCCCATCTGGATCTGACCCTCCATCCACCCGTTCCCCATCTGGACCTGATGCTCCATTTCTTGCCTTTGGACCCTGACTTGGTGATTTCCACCTGGCATCTGGAACTTGGCTCTCAAAGCTTCTACCAGCAAGGTCCCTCTTGGCCTGGCCTGATTTGTCACCAGTGCAGACTCTCGGCCCACTTGTGAGATCTCTTGAACCCTGTTGCAGCCTCTTTACCTTGTATTCGTATGTAAACCCCACATATGCATTCCCACAGATTTGCTATGTGACATGTGATATGGGAGTTAATAATGGTAATGAAGATTGGAATACAAGAACGGCATTTACCTGAGCCGGACTCCCAAGGGAGGTGGAGCTTTGCCGGATTCTGTTTCTAAAGGCAGGCTGCAGATTCGTGTGGCTCTACTGTAACTCAGTAAGTTCTGACACTGTGGAAAGAAACCAGTGTGCTCATCCCTGTTGCCGTCATGGTATTCTCAGGGCAGAGGAGCCACCGCTGGCGAGAGAGCTGGTTTGATGCACGTAGTTAATTTTAGATGGAATAGGTTCTGTCTGTCCACAGGCTGCAGGTTGCAGCCGACAGGAAGGTGTGAGTCTGGGGAACGAAAGGATGCGCTTCTGTTTCCATTTCCAGAGCAGGCGGATGGTCTCGGGTAGTATACAAGCTTTGCTCCAGGGAACACTTGATTTGGGGCGTTGGGAATTAGGAAGCCTGGCCACAACCCAAAGCCAGGAACTGCAGAGATGGGAGGGGCCTGTGTTTGCAGGGTCTTGAGACTCCTGCAGTAAGTAGGGTTCACCTCTATCTCATCTGCGCGTTTCACAGGAGTGTCGGCTGCAGGGGCAGAGACCGGTGACTTCACAGTACCTCCGTGAAAAGCCACAGTGTAGCCTAAGATACAGGACCATTTCTAGAGTAAAGGATGAGACCTTCAGGTCAGCTTATCCAACTGGACTTTTAAAAGTGCCTTCTGTTTTTGGAATTGTCACAGTGGTTAAAATATAAACGCCAGAAACACCCTTGAAGTTTGGTCTCTCAGGGCATCTCTCAGGAGGCGATACAGGCTGGGTGTAGGCTGTGCAGTTAATGTAAGACCCTGATGGTAAAGGAGGCTGGGTGTAGGCTGTGCAGTTAATGTAAGACCCTGATGGGAAAGGAAGGCTGATGGGAGGCCGTAAAGATAGATACAGATGTTCACCGAAGCCCTTGTATGAGGAAACCATGCTCATTTATTGAACTTTTGGAAATGAATGTGCCACAAAATGCAGAGAATTGCTACTATTTACTTCTAGGTTCATTTTCAAGGCTTCTACTCCCACTTACCAGCATTTTCTGGCAAGGATTTGGATTATTGGACTATTGGAAGGGCACCGATCCGATTAATGTTTGTATTCAAGGCTATCCTGATGCAGACTGCAACCATCTTCCGCAATTCTGCCAGGGCTGCTTACAAAAGATCATGGCAGCCTGTTGACTACCTCCTTTGATAGAAGGACCATAGGACATAAATATTCAGTCACCCCTCCCAACAAGTCATATGCAACCCTGTCCTTATTACATGCGGTCTTCAGGGAGGAGCTAGAAGATATTGGTAGGGAAGGGGCTGCACCCACACAGCCATGGGGTAGCGATCGTCTACACTGGTTGCAGGCCTCCCAGTATGGCTACTGGAAAGCCATCCATGCTCCTGCCTGTATCCCTTATCCCTTGCCTTGGAAGGAAGCCTAAGGAATAAACTCACTGGATCCTGCCTTGGGGTTTCCCTTGCTGTGATAAAGCACAATGATCAATAGCAACTTGGTTTATTTCCCTTATACTTCCTTCTCACAAGTCTCCATCACAGGAAGCGAAGACAAAAGCTCAAACAGAAGCTGATGCAGAAGCAAGGCGGGGCGCTGCCTACTAGCTTGCTCCTCATGGTTTGCTCAGCCTGCCTGCTTGCTGGCTTTCTCTTTTTTTCCTTCTTTTTCATTTTTTTCCCATATTGAAAAGATTCTTTTCTCATACAATGTATCCTGATTATAATTTCCCTTCCCTCTATTTCTCTCAGTTCCTCCCCACCCCTCCAGATCCATTCCTTTCTGTTTCTCATTATAAAAGAACAGGCTTCTAAGAGATACCAACCAAACATGACAAAATAAAATATAAGACAAAGCAGAAAGTGTTATATCAAAGCACAGCAACCCACCGGGAGGAGGAGAGACCCAAGAGCAGGCACAAGAGTCAGAGACCTGCTTGTTTCCTGGTCAGGAGTCCCTTAAGCTAATGGGGATAATATATACACAGAGCTCCTGGTGCGGACCCACATAGGCCCTGTGCTCTCTGCCTCCATCTTTGTGAGCCCTAATGTGCCTTGCTTCGTTGATTCAGACGGCTGTGTGTGTTCTCCTGGTGTTTTACATCCCCTCTAACTCTTACATTTTTTTCTGCTTCCTCCTCTGCAAGATTCCCTGTGCTCTGAGGGGAAAGATGTAATGGAGGCCTCCAATGTAGACTCTCTGCACATAATGCCTAGCTATCAGTCTCTGCGTCTCTTCCCATTTGCTATCAGAGAAAGCCTCTCTGACGACTGTATATAACAGTAATCTACGAGTATAGCAGAAAATCATCAGGAGCCATTTTACCCATGCTTTTTGTCTTTTAAACCAGTAATATTTGGTTTTACCCTAGGACACTGGGCTAGCCAGTCTCTGGTTCTTGGTTACCCAGACAGTATTGGGCATGGTTCCCTCTCATGTAGTGGGTTTTAAGTCAAATCAGACATCAGTTGGCCACTCCCACAAGTTCAGCCTGCTTTCTTTTAGAACCCAGGACCGTCAGCCCAGGGCTAACCCCACCCAAAATAGGCTGGGTTCTCTAACCACTAACAAGTCTAAAACGCCCTACAGACTTGTCTACAGCCCAGTCATTTGGAGGCATTTTCTTAACTGAGGTTCCCTCTTCTCAGATAATGCTCGCTTGTGTCAAGTTGACATAAAACTGGCCAGCACAATTTCCTTATGGTATATGTGGTGGAACCTCAGTCTGTAGGTTTGTTGTTAAGACCTTAAAAAGGGGTGTAGGTGTTGTTTACATCTCTCCCAGGGGAGGAATTTTATCAACAGTACCTAAATAGAGCACATTTGCATCTGTTGGCTCTCACCTGTGGACTGAGCAGGTCCCATGGCCTTTCCTGCTCTCACAGATAGGAAGAGCTCAGAAAGATTATCTAATGCGCCTTCTACTAAAAAATGCAGCTGCTAAGGATCAAATCACACACCCAGCCACAGAGCCTTGATTTTGTGTGGCTCTTTGATTTTTTAGAAGCACGTTCCCTTCTTTAGTCTAGGTTAGCACTAAGAGGCAAATTGCGTTTCTCAGTTCAACTCCTGGTTCTACAACATGCTGTACAGCCATAAGCAAAACAGAAACCTCTCTATGCACGCATTTTTAAAAAAAAAATCTATACAAAGATTATAACGCTCTGTTCCCATAGGATTGCTGTGAAGATGGAGAGAACTACAAGTTTAGAATAGTGGCTGGTGCATCAGGTATAAACCGAAGATGTGACCTCTCCACAATGGCTACGGGAAAGGTTTTTGTCATAGATATGAGAGAACAGCCGGAGGCATCTGCAAGAGTCCAGAGCAGAGAAAGAGAGAGCAGATTTCATCAGGCCATCAGACTGTGTGTGGCCAGGGCTATCCTGCAAGAGGAGAGACTCGCTGGGGTGGGGGGGGGGGGCAGAGAACGCACAGTGAGAAAAGTAGGAGCAGAGCACAGCGGGGTGATAAGGAGAATGAGTGGCTGGGCTGGAGAAGCCCCTGAGCTGGAGGATGTTTGGTTGAGGGGTAGGAGATGAGGACTAGGGTGCCAGCACGGACTTTGAAACGTGTGACAGGCGTGTGTGTGTGTGTGTGTGTGTGTGTGTGTGTGTGTGAAGAGAGAGAGAGACTCTGAAGGAGCCTGGAGGCCAGCATGGGCTTTGATAGGCTGCTGGGCTCCACAGACAGTCATGTGTCCCTTCTACCAGAGGCTTTTGGTAGAGGGAAACAGGTTCGCAAGTTCCTGAGGAATGCTGGCTTTACTGAACCTTCAGAAAGCCCTTCCACTGTCCATGTTGAGCTCATTTCTGGGTGTTTGGACTGTCTTGTAGAGTTTGGGGATTTCGAGTTTCCGTTACACCTAACATATCATTGTTACGAAGTTGACATATATTCTATTTACTTTGAAATTTAATCTATATCTTGACCAGTGTTCCCTTCTGTCCTCACCCCTTGTCATTTTTCTGTGTATCTTTTGGTTGTGCTGTCTCTTGTGGAATTAATGAGGTTAACAAACCTCATTTGTGATGGCCGACTTCTGTGTATCCACTAGCTGCGGCTGAGGGATACTGTCTGAAGGTCATACCCATTGACGTGTCATAAGTCCACAGCTTTCTCCGGCTGGTCTGTTCTGCTCATAAATAGAATCTCGTCTATACATGGACCAGAGCCCTTTTCCTAGGAGCTGGTATGTAAGGTGACATTTGAAGGGCGCTGGGACCCATGTGTTTCAAACGACTTCTGCTACCCACCACATCCTCCCGCCAGCATCAGCCATTCCGTCTTCTCCCTGCTCGGTGGTACCCGCTAGACTGCAGTGATCACATGTACCCACTGTTCAGGACGATTGGAAGGGTGACCGTGGCCTGTGGAACTCACAGACACAAGTTCACTTTCCAAAACCTTTTCACTTCAGTTTCAATATTTTCATGTGCACCTTGGGGTCGAGGTAATGTTTTCACCTTTAGAGTTGAGGAGGGAGAGCAGGTGCAAGAGTTGACGTTCGTCTTTTGCTGATCAACCAGTAACCATCCAGTCGGGTCTCCACTGGGGGTCAATACAGAAGACCCAAATTTAGAGGCATTTACAATCTAGCCTCGGCTTCACTTCCTCCCCCATCCCTTGAAGATGAACCCTGAAGTTAACTAAAGGTGCAGCCCGTGGTGGGTGGGGCCAAATGTCCCGTGGCCCGTGAACCAGACTAAAATCCCCAAGTCCCGAGCTACCTCCTCATTGTCATTGGACTGTCGGACTTGCTGGTTGTCCAAACGCTGTCCCTTCTCCTGTTTGCATAACAGCCTTGGAAGTTATTTATTCAGGTTACAATGTGTTTTAGTAGTGGGCAAGCTAGGGAGAGATTTTAGTCCCACATCCCTCCAAAACCTGGCAACTGATACTGCATCTTTATTGGCCATTTATTATTTTCCCTCCTCTCTCCTCCTGGTCTGTCTTGAATGCCTGCCTCCCATCACACAGTTTCTCAGGAATACTGTGTTGGCAGCACATCCCGCCCAGCCCTCATTTCACAGCAGTGGATAAGCGGATGCCCCTGGGAAGCCCTCCCTACCAGGCGCTGTGAGGATACACAGCCCCTTTACACCCTGAAGCACTGTAGCTGGAGGTGGTTTGACATCCACTCACGTGGCTGAACCCTGCTTGGGCTGAGTCCTGGGCACGGCGAAGAGGAGAATTCCTTCCCTAGGCTGCAATGCTGTGGAGAGAATCAAGTCTTAGCCCCGCCCCTCACCTTCCCAGGACCCTCCCACATCCTCCTCTGACTCTCTAAGAACTTGTGTTCCATCCCACCCCCCACCCCCAATTCCCCCTTGTCTTCTCCGGAGTCAGCTTCTGTTTGCAACCAAGGATTTCATAATTGATATGATACTTCAGACATATTAGAGTAGAAGGGTTGTTTTCCCTGCGTTCACGAAGCGCCAATATGTCCAAATGTCTGTGGCGTGCTGCGGCAGTGCGGCGCTAGTGAGAACACAGGCTCTTCTTGGCGCTCATCCTGGCACCATGGCTTACTATAAACTGAGGGCAGAATACTAATTAGATATCTCTGGCCCTCCATGTTTTCATTTGATTTTTAACAGCTTTTATGTCCCAGATTTGAGAAGGACGTACAATGAGCAAGTATTTATCTTCATGAGAATTTATGCAGAGTCTAGAACTTAATAAATTCCTCCTGATGTTAGGCAGTATGTTCCCCATTATCTGAGGAGTGCATAATAAGTCAGAATGAACAGGCTGGCTTCTCGGAATCGGAAGAATTCCCCATCAAGCCACTGCACCAACGTTGTGTGAGTTCCATGATGCTTCCGTTTCCCAGCAATAAAATACAGCGAAACAGATGGATCGTGACTTGATGAGTGTATAAAGCGCTATGGAATCCTTAGATGAAAGGTGCCCCTGGGCTTTTTAGCACATGACGAGCCATTGGGGGTTATTACAGGGCAGGTTTTATATTTTTAATATATCTAAATGCTTTTTTTGTCAACAAGTAAAATGAGGAAAACAAGTGGGTTTTGAGCAGAACCCCATAAACAGTGCTATAATTACCTCCTGGCTTGCACCGTCCTGTTATATTCAACGCGTGGCACAAAGAATTTGAAAGATAAAAGTCCTCGTTTTTTTTTTTTTTTTTTCTCAGCCTTGAATTTCAATAATTTCACTCTGATAAACAAGACCATGCCAAGCCTGTTTCTCTAACTTGGATGAGTTGGAGACCTTGGATGTGGATGGCAGAGCGTTCATTTTTTAATAAGCATCAGCCAGAACCAATGTCTGTTCTCAACTGGATTTCTTTCTCAGTGTCTCAGTCTCCCTGATAGATCAGAGGACACCAAGGTCATCTCCTTTCTCTGTGCAAAGAGCGCCTCCCTGTTCAGTCCTTAAAGGGAACACTGCAAAAATAACCACAGTTCTTTGCAACACATGATGGACACTTTCAGTACTAGCAGTTAGAATTAGAGATGTGGTCTTGACAAATTACTTTAGTAAGACAAAACGATACATAATTTTCAAGCCACCATATAAGAGTATCTAACCTCATCCCTAGTGTGGACTATATGCCTCCCTCCTAGCTTTTCAATGAAAGACTGTCTTACCCTCCATGTGACCCTAGAGCCCTGGGTTTTCAGGCCATTCTCTTGGAGGTCAAGTCAAGTTGATAAGGTATAAAAGGGTTAAAATTTTGCTCCCTGTTGCTCAGAGCACCCAACAGAATTAACAGGAACTTCAGATCCCCCACTTAGGAAGTCCATGCCGTAATGAGAAATAATGAGACCAAAAACAGAACCCAGGAAAGCTGTTCTCCAATCTGCCGCTGCAAAACAAGCCCACAACCTTCTGGCGCCCCCTGGAGGCTACCTGCGGCCTACCGCGTTCAGGCAGAAAGCCCAGAGCCTCACTCCTACAAGTGTTGGGGGGAAAAACATTAACACCAATTTCCAATTTCAAGATACCAATACACATGTATATTTGGATTTTCTCACATGGAAGATTCATCTGGCTCTCCGAGTTCATTAATTTTCTATGACTTGAGATGTCTGGCTCCTTTATAAGAAATAATAACAAGCATGAAGAAGAGGTCATTAAAAAGCCAGCACTCCAGGAGATGCAAATCAAAACCACACCAAGACACCGCTTTGAATGTGGCAGAATGGTCATAATAAATGGCAGGTGCTGGGGAGGCTGTGGGGTTCTGAGCTCCTGTGTCCTGCTACCCTGTTTGTAGAAATGGACGGCCAACAGTGTGCCTGCGCCAGCAACAGCAAACACGACCCTGAGGTTCCTCCTATCCTACTTTGTCTGCAGACCCCATCTGAACAACAAATGAGCATGCAGGAATGGGCAGCTGCACACACGTTCTAGCAAACGTGTTCACAGGACTAGAAGACGGAGCAAGCCAAGTGCCATCCGCAAGTGCACAGATAAACAGATGTGTCAAATCCACGATAGAATGTTACTCAGCCTTTCCAACGAAGGACGTTCTGACATGTACAACAGCATGCTCAAACTTTGAAGATGCTACGTGACATTTACCAAGGACAGACGTGATATCTTTCCACTTGTGTAGCGTACTCACAGACGCCAAATTCACAAGGAGAAATGCAGAAAGTCTCTCAGAGAGAAAGAAATTGGATATAAAACAGACTGAGTTCCTTTAAAAAAAATAAAAGGCTAATAGAGGTAATAATTCTACAGAAAGTCTAATTGTGAGGCAACTCAATATTTCTCTATATCATAAAATCCATAAGGACCATAAGCCTCCCATAATCCCTATCTACAGAGCAGCTGTGGTCCAGAGACTTGTGAGTGTTGACTTGCGTGGTTTAGGGCACTGAGCACCTGGCAGCCAGAGTCAGTTCCAGGATTTATATTATACAACCAAACCAGGCAAAGACTGTACAAGGGATGGACTTCAGACTTGGGGGGATAGATCCAGACTACAGTTAATCCAATCACTGGCTACAGAGTGATACGTTTGTGTTCCTCAGCTGTGCACTGTGGTAGCACACCGGAGAGAATCAATTTTAAAAGAGAAAAGTTTCATTGGGCTCATCATTTTTAGAGATTTAAGCCCACAGTCAGTTGCCATAATTGCTTTTGGGGGCAGTGATGAAGAAGCCTATATTGGCAGAGGATGTATAACGTTTATAAGTAGAGTACACACTTGCTAACCCCAAAGCTGTGAAGGGACACACACACGGAGGGGAGGCGTGGAGTCTCACTAGCTCCTTCAAGGTTGTGTTTCCAATAACCAGACAACTTCCCGGTAGACCCCACCTGTTAAGTATTCCTGAGCCACATCAAGCTGGCACTGGCTCTTTAACACACCATCTTTAGAGGGCATTTTGGGTCCAAACTCTAGCACACTATGATGCTATTTATGGGGAATTTTAAAAATACATAATAATAATTATAATTTGCAGGTAAAAGTCCATGAACAGTGAACTTAAAAACTAGAACTCTAAGGATAAATACCAAAACCTCCTCTGGGTACATGGGAAATGGAATAAAACAGGAACGAACCCACAGGTGCTTCTCAAAATATACATATGGGTTTTATTTCCTTTAAAAACATGAATCCAAATGGGTAAATTAAACTTTAGCAAAGCTTGGGGCTATATTGGTTTGAATATCGTTTGCTTTTGACTTCTTCAATGCTTTCTCACATTTCGTATATATTTACATTTGTCCAAGGTTACAAGCACAGGGCAGCCTAGGGTATGCTTGAAGAAGAGATGGAGTCAGGAGAAAAGTCCAACCACTGTACGTAGGGAAACTAATGGAACATTGCATTCCTTCCAGGCAGAGAGAGTGAGTAAGGGAACCGGGGCTTAAGACCTAGCTAAAAGCAGCTCTCGAGACACTTGCTCAATTGAACGTACGTGATCCAAAGGCAAGGGTGGGATAGGATGGCCACTCGCCATGACGGAGTCCAGAGGAAGCGGAGAGTATTGAAAGCAATGCAAAGAACTCACTGATGGAGATTTTGAGTGTGCCGCGCTGGTTAGCATATGGATGGTGAGTCTCGGAGGTGGCTGGGATTATGAGCTTGAAATTCTACGTGTAGGTAAGTGGCTGGATAGGTAGAGTGGGAGGCCATAGGGGAGGAGATTGTCTGAGCCTTAGGTTACATTTGTTTGACATTCAACAATGCTCCATGTTTGCTCCTGACACACGAAAAGCATCAAATTGAGCTGTGTCAAAAGTGACAGACATGGCCTTCACTGCTTTATTTTATTATTGATTGATTGATTGATTGATTTTGGTCTGGGAGAGATGAGGCATTCCTAAAAGGACTACTGTCAAGATCTCAGACAATCTGTCCCACTAGCTTCCTCACCTGGATGCCCACCCAAAGCCCAGCAGTGCCGAGCTGGCCCCTTTGGGACTAGTATTCCACCGGCTGGTGGGTTATACAAACACTGCTTCCAGAGTTGTCCTGCACCCGCTAAAACACACTGGGTTTGACATCTTTTCATTCTCATAATTTTAGCTTTGAATTTCACCTTCTCAGTGAGATTGTGACAGTGTGTCACACTTCAGTGTGGCAGTGAAGAGACCACAGTAGCAGGAGACACATAAGAACGTGGCCATTGTGCTTCTTATACATAACATATAATACGTAATACATATTGTTGATGTGAAACCATGATTTTTTCTTAAAGGATATAAGAGAATCTAGACAAATATGGATGACCATCATCTGGGAACAGCCGACTTAAATGACACTGGAGGGCATGTTCTGCCACGAAGGAGTGGAGGCAACCTTTTATAGCAATAATGGTGTATGTGCGTGTGCGTGTGTGTGTGCTACACCAAATGCATTTACAAAGCCACAGCCTGGTGGGAATTCTGTTCCCAAAGGCACTGGCAATGTAGCTGTCACCAAATACAGTTTTTAACTAAATCTCTACCATTCTGTTTATCAATAAGACTCAGGAGTCAAAGGCTGGGGTGAACACCTACTAGCTCAGAGAGGTTGAGGAGCAACCAGCTGACCTCTCTTTTCCAGCATCTCAGAAAGAGGGCATTTTTCCACTTGGCCAAAAAAAAAAGATCACACTACCCTAAGTCCCTTTCTATTACTTCCTGTGGACATCTCTGTTGTCTTACAGACCCTTGATGCTCTATGATTACTTTCTGTCAACTAGTTGCTAGCTCGGCCTCCTGACCCAAGGTTGATTTTATTTAATTAACACAAATGCAAACTCGGGGTTCACAGTGTAACTGAGTATCCCACAACACTTTACTGTATTTCAGTTGTTCAGGCAAGAATGAGATACATATGCGACCATGATCTACAAAAAACAGTGATTCTACATTTAACCCTTTGTTCTGATCGGTGCTGCATACTATAAAGATAAATGATAAAATTCAAACTTTAAAATTTTACACACTTAAAATGGTGATTATTTTTGTTGTAGTTTGAATCTAAGATATGTCACATGAACTTGTGTCTCAGAGCACTGGGTCCCTACCTAATGGTGCAGTGGGCGGGGGTGGGGGGCAACTCAGGGAAGAGGCCCCATCTCTCTGTTTCCCCAGCTGCCTCTCAATGTAAACACTTCTCCATTACAACGGAATGTAACACCTTAAACCATGAGTCACCCCTTGACCCATGAATCAAATCCCTTCTTCTTTAAAATGTGTCTTGTCAGTCAGGAGACAAGAAAAGTAACTAACATACCTACCATTATATATTACAACCTGTAACATAGTTTAAAAGAAACATCCATAGGTTTGTTCTTCCACTGAGAGTTTTTTCCTGCTTTTTGAATTTGAAAGGGCCAGATTTTAGTAGTGCTGTGGGCCCTACAGGTTGTGTATCCAGGAAGGCTTCTTTTCTTCTAACCACGATACACACGGCCCTCTTAGCTAAGCAGCCCAGAGCTTTGCGTCGTTCCACGATCACTAGTCTGTAATACGTTGCTAAAGAAAGGAAGAAAGTAGAGATGAAAACAGCCATGGACTATGGCTGGCGCCAGAGCCCAGAGCGATTCAGAGAGGCTCAGACATCTCGCTGAGGTTTTAGACTCTGTGATGAGAATCAAATGGACTATGATTTCACCCTGCACATAGAGATAGAAATGAAATAGTCGCTTTCTGCACACCAGAACATCCCAACCGTCCCCTCTTTCTCTTCCTGTCTGGCCTAAGACATGGTATAAGAGAGTGAACGAGAAGCCACCCTCATTCCCAGCCTGAACCGCCTACACTCAGTTACTAAATCTCCCTGGTTCGTTTCAGAGACAGACAATTCTCCCGTCACCCATTCACCGTCTGCTTAGCTGGGCTTCTCTCAGAAATGCCTACTCCATCTCAGGTTAAGATAGAGGGGCTTTACAGGGCACAACGGAGGTTCAGGTCTGACTGAGTACTCACATCATTCTTCACCACCGCTGAGTGGGGACTGTCTTGTGCCTTTGAAGACTGTGTGACCCTAACATTCTTATTCTAATCTATTCCAGCAGTGTAAAAGTTTGCGAGACACCCTGCAGTGAGCGTCATCTCAACTCCATGGCAATGGTGGTCAGGAGCTTCAGGGCTCCGAGAACCACAATATCGCCCCCTGGTGGTTAAGATAACGCAGTCACGATCCCAGGTTTTTGATTTTTTTTTTCCCCTTCCATTTTGGACTCATTTTAATATAAGACGTTCTCTTGGAGATAAAACCTTTAAATTCTTGCATACAAGTCTACACAGTATGCTCTTTGGTTCAACTATAGGTGTTTATTTCAAGTCTTGTATTCTAGAGGACTATATATTCCTTTGGTTTTTTTTTTTCTTAATGAGTAGGCTGGCTCTGATGTAAAGATTCTAGGCTTCATAGGTGCTTAGGAAGCACATAAAACTCTATAACTTGCCAACTATGTGTGTCTGTGTAGCTGTGCATTGCACTTGGAGAAGGAGGCATCCCATCAGAGTCTCCCATCCCATGATCTCTGCCTATGAAAAGGAATTCAGGTTGACTGTGGATGCAGGCAGGGAGGAAGTGGCGAATGGGGTTCTGGTTACTGCGCTTTCAAAGCTGCCTTTGAGTCTCTTTGAGTGATCTGGTCTATTTCTTCCAGGAAGCAACTGCAAACTAGAGCTAAGTTGTCTCTCCAGAACATAGTTTTATACCCACTTAGATCAATAACCTTGCCTGCCTTGCTGGTACTACCAAGTTAAAGTCGTAGACACGCAAAACCTGTGAAGTAATTGAGCATTTCTGTACATCAGATCTAATTAAAGTTGTGTTGAATGGTGAAACCATCACCTCCTTTACATATAATTAGCACACTTATTTTAATTAATTTAATATATGTCTAGAGCTTTCAGGAAATTGTTCATTTTTCATCAAAAGAAGAGAGGAGAAAGGGTTTCCATTGTGATGTAAGCACTCTGTGTATTATAACAGTGAATTCCTGTCATAAATGTATCAAACCCATAGAGTGTACACCGTGATTGCTACATGTAAAGTAGACCTGTCAGTTGTAATGTGTTGCTGCAGTAGGAAATGCTGATCATAGGGAGGCTGCGTAGACATGGGAACAGGAGATATATGGAAAACCTCCCTCCTTTCTGTTCAGTTCGGCAGTGGACCTAAAACTGCTTTTGAAAATAAAATCTACTGACGAGAAAGGAGGAGGGGAGAAAAGAAAGTAGGAAAGAAGGATTTTTTTAGCTTCAACTGATTGCTAAGAACTTGGTTTATTAAATTTACTATAAAGAACGCATTTATGAAAATCTAGCTAATCATTTCCAGGAACAGGTGGCACACAGCCACCCAAATTCATGGCTGAATCTCCCAACTGGTGGAGCAAACTGCTGACAACAGAAACGGTTGTATTGACCGAACGCTGTGCTTTGATTAAGTTTGCTCATTTATTTTATAAATCTGCTGTAAAGCCATTAGAAGAGTTTTATTACTCAAATTATGAGGCTGAGTCAGAGTGGCCTTTAAAATCTATAAATTAATTAGAACTCTCTTTCAGGAGCTCTGAGACTAGCCAGCCCTTTCGTTTAATGAATATATTTCCTTTCTCTATTACAAATAAATTGTGATTTAGCTCACAATTTCTCCAGCTTGCCATCACTCACACGCGTGCTACTTGCATAGATTAGCAAATATAATTACACATTTACTGTCCATAGAAGATGAGAAAAGCTTCTCTAAGCATATTATAGAGGGGACCGGAGGTAGTGCGAGCATTGGGTGCTCAGTGTATGATCTAAAGCATGCCCACGCAAAGGTGGAACTCTGAACTGTCTTTCCTTTGCATTAAATACTTTTGCCTTACTTAAAACTTCACGGAAATGCATGAGTTCCCCAAGAGAGCATGCTTGTTTGCCTCCCATCTACAACCTTATACACCCGTTTGACTTTGTGCTCTTTTCTGATTGTACGCAGAACCATATGTGATGGTGTCCACGTAGCTGGGGCAGGCTCACTTCACTGCCTTTCTCCCTTAGGCTCTGAGTTGCTCCAGGTGTTAAGTATAGGATCATGGTTGATTTAAACTGGAACATGGATTCCCATATTGGCACACAGGAAGAAGCCACGAGAGGCTAGTGCTGCCACCAAAGAGGGCAGGGTAGAGAACAAGAGGAGCTGGCTCTAGTGGCCTTTTGGACCCCTATATCTAGCCACCATTCATGAATACCTTAATTTTCTTTTTTATAAAAGCCATGACTTTCTATATGAGCTGTATTTGGTTTTCATAAATATGAGCCCTGCGTCCTAATTTTTGTCCTAATCTTTTTTTGGATTATGGTTATGAATGTGTCTCCCAGAAGTTGATATATTAGAAACTCAAACCCCAAATTCATATCTGAATTCACAGGTAAGGCGTTTGAGAAGCGACTAAGAGTAGATGAGCTGGCAAGGGTTGTGGGCTATGAAGAGCATCAAGTGGCTTCAGACAAGCCGGAGCTGGCAAGGAGCTAGTGCTGCCTAGTCATCACTGCCCTCTGTCATCACTGCGACACCAGAGGCCGGGTCGCACGGTTAGTCGTCTTCATCCTCCAAACTATGCTTTGTTTCCTTATTATTTCTTCCTATGGTAATTGATTCTAGCAACATAAACTGACAATTTACAATCAGTAACAGACAAGATATTCTTAGCTACACCCCAAATATGACCCCATAAAACAACATCGCTGAGACAAATTAACTGATAAGGAGGAAAAACCAATTTCAGTCTGGTGTAATTTGGAAGAACTCCTTACTCCCCCTTCTCTTACTGTTTCCTAGGAAGGGGAGACAAGGACAGTTGAGCCCCAGAACTCAGACATGATTATTATTTTTATTTTTTTAGCACGTTCTAGTTCTTCATCTCAGCTCGGCGTCATCCTCACAGGCTGACAGATCCTCTCCATTTGGAGATAGCGTATCCACCGCCGGTTCCAAAATTGCATCTGCAGCAGCTTGCAATGATATTTGCAGGAAAGGTTGTACTTCATCCTGGCTAGCGCTTGCTGGGTCATGTTGCTACAGGAGCTTTCTCCTTGGTGCTTGTCTTCTAGGAGATAACTCAGCCAAAAGACACTGTTTAGGCAGAAGCCTATCTGCAGAAGAAAGCAAAGCAACGCTACGCTCCAGAAAAAGACTGGAGCAGGCTGACACCACGGGAGGCAGCCGCCCAGTGGGCTCTGCATTGGGAGTTTAAAGATGCTCTTAGGATCTTCATGAGATAGACGGCTTATGACGACGCCCTTTTCCTTTCAAAGCGTGGTGGAACAGGTCTCCCTATTAGGGCACTTCTTTCTGTGATCCTGTTAAAAAGCTAACAAAAAGAGTTAAAGCCAGAAAGAAAATGAGATCGTAACAAAGTGAGGGGCTTTGGAGGATGCTGTTGCTTTGTGGGTACACGTGTGTGACAACTGAGAACACGCCTCAGTGCCTGGGTTTCCGACGTACTAGAAATAGCCACACTGCAGCTTCACTGAGGTTCAGATACAAAGGGGCGTCTGACTGTAGCTACAGAAACACGGCTGCTCTTTACCATGCTTACCTCACACCTAGCTCCCCGCCCGCTTGATCTCGCCTTCATCGGAGTAATGTGCTCACTTCCGTGATCAAGAGCATGCCTCTTGTGACCGACAGTCCCAGTAAAGCCCTCAAGAAACTGGGGCTAACAGCAGAGGAGGAGAAGCAGTTTCTCTAGTGGAAGAACAAGCGGTCTAAACTTTTAGTTAAGGGCTTCAGATTCGCTACCTGTGCTTCTCTTTGCTCCTTTCCAATGTCCCACTAAGATGAAGGAATAAACAAGCTTAAGAAAACCATGAAATCTGAGGAAGTAGTATTAGTGGGTGAGAAAACACACCACGATTTTGGAAGGCTAAAAACAAACGAAGGGCCAGAACCCTGGGAAGTTCCTAATTGAAGGGGTACACACTGTGTAGGAAAGAGCCCTATCGATCCACAACCACAGGAAGAAAGAAGGTATTTATAAAGAATAACAGGTCGCATTAAAAGCATTGAAAGCTGAGAGTGGCAGTGGAGGTGACTTATTCAGAGGTTTTGCTAATTAGTGGACAGTCGCATAACCCCTACAAAATGACAAGGTAGGATATGTGTGAGTCTCACATCTCCCCCCCCACACACACACACACAAGAGTACAGGACAAAGTCATGTTTATCGAAGAATATACTTCATACCTTTCACTAAAGCATGAGCCCCACTAAAATTAGGAGTGCCATCAAGTGTGGCAGGGCAAATTCCTGTTGTCCAGCACCCAAGAAGCTGAGGCAAAAGGACTCTGAGTTCACGGTCAACCTAAGCTATAGGGAAAGACCCTGCTTGAAAAGAAAAATTGAAGTCAGGTTAGAAAGAAGGAAACATAAAATCTGAGGGGGAAGTAGAGCAAACCTTTAAGAGTGTTCCAGGAAGCTCGCTGTGTGGCCCATATTGGAGTAAGATGTCTGAGACCCTGCCATTGGAAATCTTCAGGGCAGGGGAGAAAGCCATCCATTAAGACAGCTGAAATTATGGAACATTTGGTTTGGAGTAGAGTGGGAGGATTCATGGGTAGGGAATTCTGTAAGTGAAAACACTTAAGGTAAAAACTGCCTAAAAATGGGACATGTGTCATAGTAGATAGTTTTAATAGATGTTGATTTGATTAAAAGTTGTGATGTGTAATAGCGGATGGACAGAAAGAAAAATAAGGTTGTGACTTAGTTACTTTTCTGTTGCTGTGATGAAGCCCCATGACCATTTAATTAGAGATTCGAGGATCCACAGAGTGGTAGAGCCTGCGGCTATCATGTTGCAGAGCGTAGCAGCAGGCAGGCAAACACGGCATTGGAGCAGCAAGTGAAAGCTTGCATCTGATCCCCAAACACAAGGCAAAGAGGGAGAGAGCCAACTGGGAATGGCGTGGACTTTTGAAACCCCAAAGGCCACCCTCAGTGGCACACCTCCTCCCACAAGGTCATGCCTCTGAATCCTTCCCAAACGATTCCACCAACTAAGGACCAAGCATCTCAACACGGGAGCCTAAGGTGTGCAGGGCGGGTGCATGCTCATTCACACCACCACATGTGGTACAAGAAAGAATCCTTAGAGTCCTCTCAGCCTTGTGTTGTGGCTAATGCCTTTAATCCCAGCACTCTGAAAGCAAAGGCAGGTGGATCTCTGTGAGTTCTGGGCCAGCCTGGTCTACATAGAGAGGCCCAGGCTACCAGGGCTTCATACATAATGAGACCTTGTTGAGAAAGGAGGGTGAGAACTGATTTTGATTCTAGAAGTCAGTAAGATAGCTCATCGTGTAAAGACACTTGTAGCCAGGCTTGATGACAGAAGCTGGATCCCAGAATCCACGTGATGGAAGGAAATGAAAGACTCCTTCAGTTTCTGTTCTGATTGCCACATGCACGCACGCACACACACACACACACACACGCACACGCACACGCACACATACATATAAATTTAAAAATAATAAAAAGAGATTGAGCCTATTCTGTCACAACCAGATATCTCAAATTAATAACTTGAGAAAATGGAAATACAGGCTTGAAAACAGAAGACTATTTTTTTTTTTTAAAATCAATAAGTCCTTTTAGGCCAAGGACTTATTTCTCATTTTAAACTTATTGATATTTTAAAATTTTTTTTAACTAGTTTCACATATTTCTGCTTTTTATTTCATGACTATTTCTAAAGCAACAAAATTGAACATCAAATTCACCGAAACCTATCTTTTCACAGTTATTTCACTCGCTTGCACAAGAAAGTAAATCTCTGAAAATAACCCTTTTTTGACAGACCCTTTTGATTTTTCACATCTACACAGGCATAATTTAAGATATTTAAGGGTAAATGCTTTTGTTAATCCCAGTGGTGTTGCTTCACCCAGCGGACATGTCTGAACCCTCACGCTGCGTCATCTGAAGTTCTCCCATGTGGCTCAGTGCAGATTTGTGGAACTGTTGACTCTATGAGCCAAGCCCCAGGACACTTCACAGTGGAGAGGGTCCTGAGAAATTGCCTTCTTGAAATTGCCTTCTTGTGGATTTTTAACCACATAAATCCTGAGTTTAAGAAATTGTCCAAATAAGCCCCCAATAGACCCGGAACTTAGCTCAGAAAGTACTCCAAATCCTTCAGACAGAAGGAACTGTAAATCCTTTAGGTTTTATTAGAGAGCCTAAAGAAAGGGGATGTGTTTAAATCCGTGAATTACACAGCAGAATTCGATCAGCTTGGGAAATTCTTGCCACGGTGCTGTTCCCAGGGGAAGCTCATCTCTGCCACCAATACTGCGTCACTAAGAAACACGGCAACTGGTGGTGCTTTTCCCCCATTGTCCTCTGCAGCCTGAGCCCCCAGAAGCCTCTGAAAATGCACAAATTGTTAACCAATACAGGTTTCATACCATGTCTCTGAAGCACAGAAGCAAGGAGGATGCTCGGCACACCGTGGCTTGTAGAACAGTACAGGGGGCAATGGCCAGTGAACCACTCTGTCACCTGTCTCCGCAGCAGAACATCCCATAAGGTGTTCTTCAGTCATCTATGGATCCTCCACAATCAATCAAGACTGCCAGTCTCTGGGAGAACTTGTCAGTCAAGTGACCAATCGCTTGCTTCACCCTTTGTGGTCTGTCACCCCTCCCCTTTAAAACTAGGAAGATAAAATGCTTAGTCCCTCCCCTAACACATCTGTATCAAGAGCACCCACAGTTTAGAAGCATGAACTGCTCATCAGGGGTGCAGTGAGTCATCATTTCTACCTTCCTTGACCTTATCCCCACTTGGTTGACTAAGGTTTCTGTCCTGCAGCCGTTAAGTCCCAAAGAATCACATACAGGTCTTCATTAGTTATAAACTGATTGGCCCAGTAGCTCAGGCTTCTTATTAATTAATTCTTATAACTTATATCAGGCCATAATTCTTATCTGTGTTAGCCACATAGCTCAGTACCTTTTTCAGCAAAGCAGTCACATCTTGCTTTCTCTGCATCTGGCTCACAACTGCAGACTGCACTTCCCTCTTCCCAGCATTCTCATTACTCCGCCTCTACTTCCTGTCTGGTCGCCCCACCTATACTTCCTGCCTGGCTACTGGCCAATCAGCATTTTATTAAAAATAATATAAACGACAGGATAAAAGACCATTGTCCCACAGCATTAGAACAGGCGAACAGATCCTCCTGTCAGAGTGGGACACACACACACACACACACACACACACACACACACACACACACGCACGCACGCACGCACACACTTCACTCAGCTGGTTGCTCCCACCAAGTCCTCAGCATAACTTCCATCTGTAACAGAGAAGCTGAAGTGTTTACAGGGTCTGCGGCTGCTTGAGAAATGCCAACTGACTTTTGGGATTTCGATCTGGTGATTTTGCTCCTTCATATTTATCTCAATTGTTTTTGGTGGCTTTTCACAAAATTATTATTTTTATAAACATGAAATAACTTGAAGATATTTTTAAAATATGAAAAGGAAGTAGAAAGGAGGTGGAAATGATGGCGTCAACGTCATACTCCCCTTAGGGTGGAAGCGTGTTTTCATAAACAGTGAACGTTGTTACTTAGCTCAGGAGGGAGGGTAGTTCTCAGCCATGTAAGAGCTGCTTTCTGTTATTAAGATTTAAAAACGCAAAAAAAAAAAAAAATGAGGTACACTGGGGAAAGAGAGGAGTCATTCCAAGCAAAGAGCGCAAATATAAAATTCCCAAGGAGGAATAAGTTTTGTGTAGCTCTGGATTAGTAAAGCTAGCTGTGGTTGGAGGCTCCGGAAGGGAAGATGCAGTGTAAAATCCCAGAACTCTTAGGAGCCCAGACATGTGGCCTTATTCTCTAGAACACGATATTTAGGATAGGGAAAAGCTCGGGGAATTCTGATTCTCAGAACACACATAAATGGCCTGTGAATGTGGAGGCCCACCTGTGATTCCAGCCTTAGGAGGCAAAGATGGGAGATCCCCAGAGCAAGCTGCCTACTAAGATAGCCTTCTCTGAGACCTCTGTGAGTTTGTAAGATCCTGCCTCAGTGGATGAGGCGGGGGAATAATCCAGGATGGTTCCTGACACTGACCTCTGGCACATAAACACACAAGCAACACGAACTTCCACACATTTGTGTCTCACACATGCAAATGTGCATTTACACACACACACACACACACACACACACACACAAATGAAAAATTTTAAAAAGACCACTCTGTGATATGGGATCCCAAAACTACCATCCCCACAAAAAAGACAAGCTAGCTTTGGCTGCTGTGTGGATTAGGGTGCAGCTCAGTGAGGCAGGATGCCTATTTGCACTAGATACCAGTGGGACCCAGCGGAAGTGGCTATGTTTGTATAGACTTTGGAGCTAGCTCTGCTAGTACCCAGAAAAGGGTAAGTTGTGGGGAGTCAGGGAGAGTGAGCAGTCAAAGTGTGCCTGTAGCCCGAGACGGAGAGCCTGCATGAGTTGCCAGGTGCCTAATGAATCTGACAATTAGGACAATGAATAGACACATCTAGAGTCGAGAAGATTGAGGTAGAGAGAAATGGATCTCTGATTATTAGGCTGAGCAGACAAGGCCCAGCAAGGCAGCAAGCAGCACCCCTGCAGGCCTCTGCATAAGCTCCTGCCTCCATGTTCCTGCCCTGTGTGAGTTCCTGCCCTCACTGCTTTGGATGATGAACTCTTATGTGGAACTGTGAGTGAAATAAACCCTTCCCTCCACAAGTTGCTTTGGTCACAGTATAGAAACACTTACTAAGACACAAAGCTATGAGGTTTTTGGTTTGGTTTGTGTGGGTTAAACCCATTATGTATGTTTTAAGTTAGTTAACCGCCTGGACAAAGAGCCCGCTAATGTCAAAAGCAAACTTGCCCTCCGTTTATGAGCTATGTGAGAATTGTGTTCAGGAACAAAAGATAAACAGTTTTTACAGCACCTTATCCTTACCCGAAAACACTTCCTTCCCTGGAACTTTTAGCTCAATGAGCTGAAAGGAAGCTTCCCTTTAGCTAGTCCAGCTGGAGTTTCTGGGCGTCTAATGGAAAGAGCCTTGCAAATGGTATATGCAGGTAGCAGACCTTAAAGTGAGCAGTAAGCTGAGTCCAGATAGAGTGCTCTGTAGTCACAACAACGTTGGTTAAACCTTGTGGTGTGTTTATAGGATACAAGTCAAGCACACGCTCAGCCTGTAGCCCTAGTGACGAGCCAAAAAGATATTTAGGGGCTCGGTAGCTACAGAGATGGAATCATGGAGCTGAGTTTCCCTTGAGCACACGCCCGCGCGCACGCACACACGCGCACACACACACACACACAGCCAACAATTGTTTTCAGGCACAGGATAGCAGGCATCACAGGAGAGTGATTTCTGAGAGAGAAAAATCAATGTGGTAAGCTCTACACAGGCAGAGCCCACTGTCTAGATAAACTTCCCAGGAAGCAATGTGGAGGGGACCAACCCAGGAAGAGACCAACAGTCTCCTGCGTGGTGAAAAGAGGATTCGGAGTTTGGATGCCTCGGGAGTTCTGCCAAGGAACTAGAGAAGAGAGAGGGCCCATAAAAAGTATTGTGGAGATCTTTATAGCTATTAATCACTCTTACCAAGTCTCCTGAGTTCTGCCACCGCCGAGATACAAGGAAAGGACCTGCAGCCTTGGAAAGGGCTCCTAGGAGGGGACCTGAAGCCAACACTGGAGCACAGGCAGGGAAGACATAGTGGCTGTGTTCTGGAGTCTGTGTTCCCCCATAGGAGAAAGCAATGCCTTCAGGTAGGGCCTCCAAGGGAAGTCCTCAAGGTGTAACCCTGAACACACAGGCACAGTTCAATCACCTGTACCAGTCTAGTATTGGCTCACTAGTGGGTGAATCGGCCGTAGAAGAACAGCTAATCTGGCGCTAGTTAATACAAGCAGGAAAACAACCGTTGCATGGCTTTTCCTGGGCTGAAGCACAGACACCCCCAACCACCCTGGAGAGGGCACTGACAGTCCCCCTTGGTGAGCAACAGGCTTGTCTGGGTTACTTCCAAGACCATGGGTAACTCTCAGGCAGTTGTGTTATCCAGCCCACTGTGGCTGGTGGCTCACAGGGGGTGCCTTGCTGGAGTCCCATCGCAAGTGAAATTCCTACCTGTTCTGTACTCATGTACCGCTCAAGACAATGTCCCGCTGTGGAAGAATTCCATGGGAGTGGGTGAACTCTGTCAAAGGCTGATGACCCCCTTATTCTATGTGACAGTGTCAAGAGGCTCCACGTTTTAGAGGTCTTGTAAAGGCTTTCTACAGGAAATCGTTGCTCCTCTAATTTCAAGACAACAGTCATATAATGCCCAAAGGACAGAGTTCTACCACCAGTACAAACATTGAGAGTATAGCTCCATGGGAAAGTATTTTTTAAGGACATAAATAGGCTGATTATGGTGATACTTGTTAATCCTAGCACCTTAGAGGCAGAGGCAGGCAGATTTTTGAGTTCCAGACCAGTTATGACTATATAGTAAGGCCTGTCTCAAAGAACAAAATAATAAAACCCACAAAAAAACATGTATAAGAAATGAAGGTGTGCTCAATCAACAGAATGCTCTCCTAGCATATACGAAGTTGCTCGCCAATCATACGTGAGGCCGCTTGCCCAGCATACACGAGGCACTGGATTTGACCCTAAGCCCCGTGCAAACCAGGCCTGTTGGCACATGCCTATGATCCTATCATTTGGTCGACAAATACAGGAGGATTAGGAGTTTGAGGCCATCCTGGTCAATATGAAATCTTATGCAGAAGCCAACCAAGTAAAATCCTCACTGCCTGGCATATAATCAAAAATTAATAAGCATTCAAGCAAACATGAAAATAAGTCCCTTAATAAGTAAAACCAATCAATCAAAATAGAAACAGATGTAGAACTTGCAAACAAACATTAAAGTCATTATCATAATTCATTCCATATGTTCACAGATCCAGGGGAAACAAGCACCAGTAGGAAACGATGAGAAAAAGATCAAAACTGGTTGTCCAGAAATCAACAGTGCAATGCCAGACTACAAATGCACTAACATAAACCGCACTCCAAGAGCCTGGCAATGCCTTTGACATCAGTGTCCACTGGACTAGGTAGGAACACCCTTCAGCTCCATTTCCTCGGCTGTACACTGTGGGTGATAATAGCATCATCTTTTTGTCCCTGGGACCAGATAACTGATATGAACTTGAGGTTGGTTTTCTTGAGGGTTTCCTGGGCTCCAGGTGGTAAGGAGGGAGCAGAGGGAATTCCTTTTTGGAGGGGAGACAGGGAGAAATGTCTGCATTTGCTGGCTTTTTCCTTTCCCGATTTTACTCCACCCAGGCCCCCAGTATAGGAGATGGTGCCACTCACAGTAAGAACGAGTCTTCCCAACTCTTAGTCTTCTTTGTAAGCATCCTTACGCACAAGTTCAGTGTGGTGCTTCACTAATTCCCAGGTGTCCACTCAGGTTGACAATCCAGTCGCTACCTAGAGTGAGCTATATTGGGATCCTGGCAAACAAGCCAGCATAGCCACTGGTACCAACAAATGACTCATTACTATTAGGTAATAGTGTCTTGCTTCTTCACACATCACAAACACTTGCTCCACTCTGTTCCACTCAGGTTTGTTTCCCAGCCATCAGCTGCCTCTTACAACAACCAATTACCTAGCAGCGTTCAACTTGACAGACTCTCTGTTCGCCATCGATGGCCCCCATTCCTCTCAAAGGCCAGCATAGGGTCTGCTTCTTTCCCCGTGCGGTTTATTCTGTCCTGCTGTTTATCAGATTCGCTCTTCTTTGTCTGACAATAGGGAACCATAAAAGCCATCGAGTCCAGTCATTCAAACTCCACCTGTGATAGATGCTAGACAGAACTTATTGAATTTTTCTGTTGGAAGTTTTCTTTAAACAGAGATGTAACATACACAAGCCAGCTTCATAAGTATTCATTGCCAAGCTGAATTTGAATTGTCCAGTGAGTTTGACTAAATCCTAGAATGTAAACTATTATATTTTAGCTATGATCCATAATATGTAAGCATTACATTGTAATCATAATAGATAAAATTAATATTATATAATACCATACCATTCTACCCTGTGTAAATGCTAATAAAAAGTAATGGGCCAATCACTTACATAACAGATACAATTTCAACATTTTATTTGCCGAGAAAGTTTTCCATATGCGAGGTTATTTCATTCTTAGAACTCTCATGGGGTATTTACTACTGATAGGATTTTACAAACAACAGAACTGAGCTTCAGGAAGTTTAAATGGCTTGATATTCATGTTCTCCAGAAGGAAATGATTCCAATGATTCTGGATTCCAATTCACATCCTTCTAATTCAAAAACCTGTCTTCTTACCCGCTGTGCTACACAGAACTAAAATGAGCTAGGAGCCATGAATAAAATGATCACCTTTATTCCGCTTTGGTTGCATACTTTTTACTAAGGCACAAGACAGAAAGATCTGCAGTATTAAGGTTGAAAGGGCCCTGGAGATGTACAGATGGGAGTCAACCCCAGAGAGAGAACAGCCGCACTGCACACTATACTTGGAACCATCTATGCCGTCGAAACAAATACCAAGTCCAACTGTAGCTAGAAATCAATTTCCCTCCTGGTTTTTCATAGCTTCTCTTTGCCTGCTCTTTAGACTGTCCTAATCTGCTTCCCCGCTGTGATTTATTTTCAGTAATTTAGAGTCCAAATAACAGCATGCTCACACCTGGTGGGCTCTGTGGCTATGCATGCTGGGAATGGAGAGGGCTGTGAGAAGTAGGGGAAGTGCATTACAAGCCATCATCCCTTCCAAATGAAGACATGAGTGTTGCTGATGGTGGGGACTGGCCAGAGGCAATAGCATCAGAGCCGCAGGGGCACCCTCCCATGCAAAGGCATGCTCAGCCAGTAGCTGGATGGTGGGACATTTTGATGTGAAATAACATGTTTTATTCAAGTGGTATCTTCCATTGGTTGACTGTGTGCTTTTAATCATAAAATACACAGTTGTTAATTTCTCCTATAATATACTCACTATCTGGTCAGGTATTGGGCTTAGTAGAGAGCTACAAAAATAGATAGATAGATAGATAGATAGATAGATAGATAGATAGATAGATAGATAGATAGATAGGTAGGTAGGTAGGTAGGTAGGTAGGTAGGTAGGTAGGTAGGTAGGTAGGTAGGTAGATAGATAGATAGATAGATAGATAGATAGATAGATAGATAGATAGATAGATAGATAGATAGATAAATAGTTAGTTCGCGGCCTTAAAACCTTCCTTTTCTGTTATAAACATCAAATATGTAACTACTTTGATGCCTACCAGCCAAAGGCCACCGTGACTATACCTGTATATAAACCAAGTTGTGCCTATTGTTTACTACAGTAAGGGAGACTGGACCGTGATGAGCAAAGTGGAGTCTCAGAGGGACACGTAAAGAGATTTTAATGGGGCTTGAGTTTGTATTAGATAATTTGGGGGAAAGTTCACATAAACAGTTTTCTGTGGATTAGGTACCGTCAGAACCTGAGTGTTCTCCCATTAGACACCAGTTATTATTTTTTTTGGTAAGGGAGTGGGAAATAGAACAGTTACATCCGTAATTTGTAAAGCTGCATAAGTCCCTTTAATTTGGAAAAGAAGATGAACGAGCACTTCCGTGGTTAGCACCAGATTCTTGATTTTGCCTATACCCAGACATTTAGATGAGGAGTTCCTGATTTTGTTTTGGACCTTGAAGCCATGGTATAGCGTGATTTTGGGATTCTACACAAATATTATACTAGGTTTACTTCCCCCAGACTAAGTTATAGGAGTATGTCTTTGTCTTGATGAGTGCTGGGTTACAAGAATGCTCATGCGTATGCCAGTTTGAAAGCCAACTGGATTCTGCTTTTGAATATACGTTCTCCAGGAAGGCAGTTCACATGAATAGTGTCTTGAAAAATCCATCAAAATTTCATGGGCAAAGGGAAATGACAAAGCTCATTTCTATGCCAGAATAAAAATATCAAGACACAAGGCAGGGAATTGTAACGGTTTAATCTATTAGAATAAGTGAGTGAGTTGAGATGGTAAAACTGAGAAGCCACAGTTAAGTCATGAAGTGTTCATATGGTTGATATGCAGCCATCAAAAACTGGCTTGAGAGCCGGGCGGTGGTAGCACACACCTTTAATCCCAGCACTCGAAAGGCAGAGGCAGGCAGATCTCTGTGAGTTCAAGGCCAGCCTGGTCTACAAGAGCTAGTTCCAGGACAGGCTCCAAAGCTACAGAGAAACCCTATCTCGAAAAACCAAAAAATAAAAATAAATAAAAATAAAAAAGAATAGTCTAAAAATTTATAAAAAAAAAAAAAAAGTATTGTCTTAGCAGATAAATGTCCTGTGCCACAAAGAAACCCTGTCTCAAAAAAACCAAAAGAAAAAGAAAAACTGACTTGAGGGTCGGGAAGACGGATCAATGAATAAAGCATTGTCAGCAAGTTTGAGACCCCAAGCTGGGATTCCCAGAGCCCAGGTCAAAGCTGGGTGGATGTGGCTAAGGAGAGCAGCCAAACAATGACCGATGGGTTCAGACAGAAACCCTGGCTTAGTAAACAAACTGAAGTGCCCTTGAGGAAGACAGATACCTGACATCAAGCTCTAGCCTCCATGGGCACCTACACACATATGCATACACACATCTACATACATATACATATATGTATACATATACACACAGGAGAGAGAGTTATGATTAAGAGACATCAAATATATGGATGAATTGTCAAAAGAATATAAAATATTTAAAGATTTAAATCAGAACAATATAACCAAATTTATGTTTCAGAATGTGATTTTAGCAGTAGTATGGGGAGCAAACTAGTTTGACATCACAAGAAAGACAGAGAAAAGTTGGGAAATGACTTTAGGGAAGACCTGATGAGCGTTTTTCCTGAGTCAGTGTAATGGAGGACGGAGTGGGTAGAGCGCGCTCGCGGCCCAGAACTGACCAGATGGAGAGACTGGGCGCCTCCATAGTGTTCATCACGTGAACGAACGTCTACATGCAGGGATCCGGAGTGCTTGCTTCCGGTCTACAGTTACCGTGAGGCAGTTGTCCAGTGAATGCTGCATTCCTGGATGAGCTGTGTGAGAGAGAATGGAGAGGACGGCAGTGAGGCCGAGCGGCAAATACTTCCCTCCAGGGTGGGGGAAATGCTGACGTCATCGCAGAAGGTGGGGGGATGCTGACGTCATCACATGGCGTCAGGGAACATGCTCACGGAGGAGGCTATGGAACCCACAAAGCACAACAGATATTCTTAGATGTAAGCATTTAAATGTTTTCAAATATTTCTTAGAAGGACAATAAGGTCGATATGTTGATTAACTGAGTAAGAACCCCGAGTTCTGAAAATATTATGTTTTTGTTTTTAAAAAAAGAGTATGTAAGTTCCTTCTGAGATGAAAACTCTCAGTGGATAAGACGTCTAGACTTGTTGATTAATTTGGGAACTAAGGAGATAGAGCTGAAAATTAGGGTTTCAGAAAATAGCACGGAATGTGAAACAGTTTCTCTTGCCCATACTGAAGTCTTACAGGTTTATTGGGGAGGCCTGTTTGGAACACAACAAGCTTTTTCATGGGTTAAATATGTATAACTTCATGAGTTTTAAAATGTTCGCATACTTCTAAAATTAGCGTGCCAATCAAGAATATACCCAAGTGTGGGGCATAGTGGCACACATTTTTTTTTTTAACCCAGCACTTGGGGTGCAGAGGCAAGTAATCTGTGAGTTCAAGTCCAGGCTGGTCTATGCAGTGAGTCCCAGGACAGCCACAATGAAATAGTGAGACCCTCTCTCAAACAAACAAAACAAAACAAAAATATATGTCCAAGAATCTCCGATAATTTCCTTCTGCCCCGTAGAAGCCCCTCCCTCCTTCCTTGCATTTCTCTCTAACCCCAGCTCAGCACAGCTGCTCACCTGCTTTCTCTCTATGTAGCTACTGTGTAGTTCTTAGGACAAAATCCTATCTCGTGTCTTTTAGTCTGATTTCACTTAGCACAATTATTTCCAGGCTCATTTGTATTGCTGCATGTATCAGAAGTCGCATTTTTTAAATCATAGAATATCCACTATATAGTGATGTAAATACCCTCTTTATATATTCTCCTGCTGATGGACATTTAGGCGGTGTGGTGGTTTCAGTATGCCTGGAAGTTCTTTGATTCAGGCTTAGCACCTTGATTGTTATGACCAGAACAAAGCAGCAGCGACCAGACATGAAGCCAGGTCATGTGAGGACCGGGGCTTTCTGCCTGCTCTCCTCTGAATTGCCTCTCAAGGAAGTTAAGGACCAGTGCACCAAAACTCAAGAAGCCCTGTGGAGAAGGCCAAGTGTCCTGGATCTCCTCCAAAATGAATCCTTCCCTCCTCGGGGGAGGGGGAGAAAGGAGACCTATGAGATTCAGGAGTAAACAAACCTCACAGGGCTGGGAAGCCCACACTTACAGGATTCACAAGGCCCCTCTCCGAGGTTGCAGAAGTGGTCACCTGCTACCTAGGGAAGAGACTCAAGCCAGCTGGAAAGCCTGTCCACCCAGCCAACCCTCCTGGATTAGAGACTGCCCTATAGAGCTGCTGCCTCCAAGCCGTGCAGAAAGCTCCAGAGTTCAGGTCATCACCCCTGCTGCATGGGCCAGGGGTTGTAGGTAGCTTCTCATCACTCCTATAGATAATCCACTCACCTGTTTGCCAAGGTGGGCTTCAGGAGAACTGCTACTTTGCCATGTGCTTGGTTGCCTATCCGAGGGGACTGGACTTCATTCACGTCACCTCAGGAACACTCTCACACAGCAGCACATAATAATAAGAAACCGGTTTGTTGCCCATCAGTGAGTCAGCCATGTTGGAAGCAGACCCTCAACTTTCTCCTAGATCTCAGATGAGCACAGTCCCTGGATGGCTTAATTGCAGCTTTATGGGAGACCCGAAACCAGAACCACCAAGATAAGCTGCCCACAAATGTCTGATCCACAGATTTGTGAGACAGTAAATGTTTGCTGCTTAAGTCATTGAGTTTTAGATTAACGTGTTTCACAGCAATAGAAACCTGTTATAAGCTTTTTTTTCAGGCTCATTCAAATGAAGTTAGCATAAACATCCATATATAAGTCTTTGTGTGACATAAAAATCTGTATATATGTCTTTGTATGGTGTATGTTTTCATTTATTTGAGGTTACTATATATTTTGTCTCAATTTTTATTTTCTCTTTAATAGTTTTCCATTCAAGTGTCAAGTTTTTTCTGCAAGGTCATAATCTTCAGGTATTTACTTACTATTCTACGTGCTCAGCCCCATGTTAATTGTCTAGGAGGTGATCAATATTTTCAATTGAGATAAATTGAGAGCAATAACAACTGCTCAGGTGACTTTCAGTAGGCACAGAACTGAGAAGGAGATTCAATGCTACTGCTCATTCCGCTGACCGACCTCCTGTATCCCCATCCTATGAAAAATGGATCGATCTGCTTTAGGTTCAGGGGAGAAATGTAGCTTGAAGTCCATAAAGGAGCCTTAATCTTCAGGTGATGGGAATTGTAATTTAAACCTCGTGCATAGTGGGGAGAATGAATCTACCTTCATTCCAGTGAAAATCTGAAGTGATACATTTCTCAAAATAGAAACAAAACATAATTGATCACATCGCCAAACCGTGTCCTTTCTCTCTCACCGCCCTTTCAGCCAATTTCAGATGTGCTTAGGGGAGCCTGCTATGGCGCCGAGAAATTGAGTGATGCTTTCCTTTCAGATATGGTCGGGACCGGCAGGAGGAAATAACAGAGGAATGAATGCCTCGTGTTCCGAGGGTGTCTGATTTGCTTCCTTTATCGAGCTTGGAGAACACTGAGCTTTTTAAAAGGGAAGAATTAGCTCAAAGAAGCTTTCTGAGCACAGAGGCTGCTACTGGGCTTAGGCACAATGGATGGATTTTACGTCAAATAAGAGTAGATCTGTGTAGGAAAAAAGATCGCTCCATAATAACTCAAGAACTAAAAGCAACATGCTCTTATTAAAAATATTAATAATATTATCTATGTTGATCCGGCCAGTAAATTTCAGTTAAAGTTTCTAAAACACAAATGCAAACAAGAAAAAAATATATTACTATTCAACATTTTATACTCAAAATGAAATATAGGTTTTCTCTGTGTGTGTGTGTGTCTGGGTCTGTGTGTCTTTGTGTGTGTGCAAGCACAAACTACTCAGTGTTTATGTGTCAACCTTGGGTGTCTTCCTCCTTGACACTTCACCTTCGTGAAGAGACAGGGTCTCTCATTGAACCTGGAGCTAACTAGTTGGTTAGGATGATGGACTAGTAAGCTCCCAGGATCTACCTGTCTCTGCCTCCTCGGTGCTAGGGTAACAGAGGAGCACCGCCACAATCAGCTCTTGCGTGTGTCCTGATGACCCCAAATAAGGTCCTCATATTTATACGGCAATCATTTCACCTACCAAGACATCCTCTCAGCCCCACGGTTGACCCTTTATGTTTATGTATCCTACATCTTCAGAATCAACCACATCTGGATTGAATATGCTCATTGAGAAAATGCATCTATATCAAATATGTCATTCCCTAAAAAAAATAGAATGACTATGTATATAACATTTGCACTGTATTGAGCAATACGCATGAACTGCAGATAATTTCAATTTTACATGACTATGTTCATGGGTTATATGCAAACAATATCATTTTCTACAAGGGGCTTAAGCATCCATGGAATTTTGGTATCCTGGTGGAGCTTATCCTCCACAGACGGTAAGGAATTGCTGTAACTTTCATTGGAGAAAAGAACAAAAGTTCTAGACAACAAATATTGGTCATTTTTAATTTTTTTCATAAGATAGCTCTCATTCATACTGGAAGATTGAGAAAGCACACCCATTCTCCACTTGGCCAGTTAGGAAGTTAAGAGGGGCAGAAAGGAGCAGAGGCAGTGAGTAGAGAAGACATCAGAGCTGTTGATAACTTTTCTGCCTCTCTTAGAGTTTGCAGAAACATCCTGATGGGTATTCAGGAGCCCACAGTGCTCAGAACTATTGGTGTGCATCCTCAGTGAATTCCCACAAAAGGCCTGTACCCAGCGACTTCCATAAACAAGGAGGAGTAGAATGGGAATGCAAAGAAAATGCAGGTAGACATGGCAACCTGGCTCCCCAAGTCAGAATTCCAGAAAATTCTTCAACCCCTGGCACAGGAGTGAAGAAGTCAGGAGAGCATCAGTGAACCAACATAGCACCCTGAGTTTGGCTTTAGGTCCAGAGCAAATGGCTGACACCACACCTGCTAATACAGATACCAAGAAGGGCTATCGAGGATAAACCCCCAGTGGTCCATGAGATGCTAGATTCGAAGTTAAGCATGCGTACTACAGAAGCTACTGTTCTTTCTGCATGAGAGTTGGCATAACCAAGAATTTGCAATACCAGTTTATAACTGCACTCATTTGTTGGAGCAAATATGACAATCCCTTGGACCAAGAACAGTTGATCCCTTTCTGTGTCTTCACATGGCTTCTTCCGCCATGCACATCCCTGTGTTCTCATTGCCTGTTTTAATGAAGACACCAGTCTTTAGGGCCCACGTCTGTGACCTCATTCTACCTTACAGACTGAAGTGCCTTCTCTCCAAAGTAGCCACGTGCTGAGGTCCACATGCGAGCATGCGTCTCTTACTGGGCCTAGGGCTTTAACACATGTGTTTTGGGGGCAGGAGAGCAGGGGAACATCCTTTCATTTATAACAAATAAACACACAGAAATTAAAGTTAGAATATGGTAATTCTTACCATGTTTTCTTAATCCAAATAACATGGTGTTATGTCAAGAGTGTAATTTCAGAAGCTAACACTTGGCCTAAGATGATCCCACTTCTTCAGGAAAAAAAAAACACAGAAAAATGTTAGCCTAGAACTCTTTATCCCTCTACGGTTAGTGAGCCTTTTAAAGACAAAGTCCCAGAACAAGAAGATGGCTCAGCTAGCAAACTCACTTGGCACCAATCTTGATGACCTGAGTTCAAACCCCCAGGGTCTCACAAGGTTAAAGGAGAGAACTGACTAGCACAAATTGTCCTCTAATCTCCACATACACTATAGCAGGCACGCACACACATACGCATATACATATACACACACCTACACGCATGCACACACATACGCACACATAAACACACATATACACATGCACACACACATGCACACACCTACATGCATGCATGCACACACACACATATACACACCACACATATACACACCACAATAAAATTTAAAATGTAATAAAAACAGATTCCCGAACATCATCTCTATTGAGTCTGTGCTCAGGATGAGGGACTCTGCAACACCACAATAGCAAGAGCTTCTCAAGGAAGATGGCAGGTTTTCTCCCTGGCCACTGCAGAGATGCATCATTATTTTTTACCTTTTTTGCTCTACTTTTGTTTTCAGTTTCCTTTGGGAAATTACTGACTCCCTTCCCTGCTATAAGACAAGAGTCTCTCTCCTTCTCTAGCCTGAAGGTGCGCAGGAACCAAAGACAGTTAGTTAATTCCATTTTAAGTACAAAGAAGGAAAGCACAGTTGGGGCCGTCCCCTGAGAACGCTGTGCACCATACCGCCAGATTCCTGGAGGTGATTTGATTCTGTCTGTGCTCCTCCAAGTCAGGTACCTGGGCCTCACTGTCCACATTAGTCAAAGTCGATCCCTTTAGTTAAACCTGTGACTAACACAGCCCTTGGACGGTCCGTGGGACAGCGACTTGGCCCAAGTAGATCCAGCCCAGGTTCAAGCATAGATTGTGACACTTTCGTAATTACTATCCCTTACTTAGGAGCTTTCCGTAAACCTTTTAGAGATGCAAAGACATGAAGTGCAATTTGTCAAGAGAGGTGGCCTGGAGGAGTGAGCGGAGAGCAGCAGCTAGGAAAACACTGTTCCTTCTTTAAAAACAGGGAAAACAAATGATCAGAATTCCTACTGTTTTCTGGCTTTGAAAGGTCAACATCTGGACCTGAAGACTGTCTTCAGGCTTTGAAATAATAGGGCTTGAGCACCAGCGTGAAAAAATCCACAGGAATAAGCAAAAAGTCTTTAAGAAGTTCACATATGCGTGGTTGGAGGCTAAGTCAGTAGTTACTGTAGTAGCCAGACAAGCGCCATGGCAGGTGACACTTGTGTTTGTCAGTTTTGTGTCACTCTGCCCATTTCTGTGACCAAGGACCTGAGACAGACACTTAGACTGGGAGTAAAGGCTTGCGTTTGGTCTGTGGTTTCAGCCCTTGGTTACTTGGTCACATTCTTTTGACCTGTGACAACACAATGAATCATGATGGGAGCTTATCATGGAGGAGGCTGCTCATCTCACAATAGCCAGAAGGTAGAGAGAGGGAGGAAGAAGGGAGGGAGGGAGGGAGGAGGGAAGGAGGGAGGAGACAGAGACAGAGCCCAAGCTTTATTTCAATACAATCTTCAAAGGATACACCTCCAAAACTTTATCTTCTTTCAAGCCAGCCCATCCTCAAAGGTTCCCTGTCTCCCAACAGCAGCAAACCTTCAACACAGTTCTTTGAGAGACATTTCATATTTAAACTATAGCACGTGACAAAGACCCTGAACTTAGAAAGGAGATATATCAAGATATAAGAAGCAAGAACAGAGCTGTCTGAGACAATTCCCTTTGAGGACAAGTCACAAATGACCTAAAGCCTCCAACTAGACCCCACCACGGAAGCATTCCTATCGCCTCCAAATAAAGAGTGCTGAGTTAGGTACCAGCCCTTCAACAGGTGGACCTTTGAGGAACATTCAAGATCCAAAACACCATCAAGAGAGTCAGAAATCAAAGAGAGGAGAAATAGAACCGAAATATACTTAACCTCCTTCTAGAGGCAACTGGGAAGCCCAGCAGTCTAGAGTACAAATCTTCAAATCTTCTTGCCATTTAACTTCAGTAAACAATGCAGCAAAGATTTCAAAACAGTTGCCTGACTCCTATGGGCTTCTACCTAATGTAGACATTGGGTCTACTAACAACCACACTAATATGGGATAGTGGTAGCTCCAGAGGATGGAAAACAGAACAACGCCTACCAAAGGATCCATGGAGTTCTCAGGCAAGGCATCGAGGAAAAGGGTGCTGAGTTCAGCTTCAGAGAGAGAATAAATCTCTGAGACAAGTTACTCGGTTTCAGAAAATAAATTATGTTTTGTTTAATAGCACAGAGCAATTAGTAGTGAAGCCAGACTAGAGGCACTGGAGGCCTCTGGAAATGTGGCTGGAAAATGCACGGTAGCTGATCATTCTCATCTCCAAGGGAAACAATTAAGAAAAATCAACAAGTTCACCAAATCTAACTTCTTCATGGTCCAAAGATTAAACTTATAGAAAATACAAACTACAAAAAGCAAGCCTGCCTTCGTCTGAGAAGAAAAGGGTTTAAAACAGATAAAAGACTTAGGTCAGCATTCAGTGGAGGAATAGAGAAGAAAGAGACTTTATTACCGCCGTGAAGAAGGCGTTAGGTAAAAACACAGGGTAAACGTGAGAAAATAAGTTTTGCTTCTGACATTTTCTGAAATCCCTTTCAGTTTGCAACAATGATTTTGGTTTTTGAAATTCCATTTACAACCCAGGAGATCCTTATGATAAGCAAGCCCAGAGTCTCCTGAGCTATTACAGCCTTCAATTTCCCAGCATTTCCCCTGCGGAGACATGAGAAATTCCCTGTGGGCTTCAGAATATCTTAAGCACCTCAGTCATACAATTTTCAATTTGAACTGTTATCACTTGTAAGCTTTTATGATTCAAAAAACCATATGGTATGACATTTCAAAAACAGTCCCAAAGACTATCATAACATTTCTGTAATCATTTAACCCAATCATGTATTCTAACACCCCCAAAAAATGTACCTGATTTCAAAAGCCGTGTTTCCCCTGGCAAAGCACTTGTTTCAAAGAAATGCAAAAGTGTCTCACAAGCCACCGACTGCACAGAACGCTGCTTAGGTGATCCTGGCTAACAGTGTTACTGAGAAACATCAAACCAACACCAGATTCCCCCCTCCCCATACCACTTTGGCAAATAAAAGCCAGGCTAATATAACTAACCAACCAGTGCACGGGTGTCCCAAAGATAAAGTGCACAGTATGGTGATCTCCTGCAGAGAGCAGGAGCCAGGACAGCCCCGAGAGAATCTCCTTACCATTGTCTCCTTCCATGTATATCAGCTTATTCTGAAAGGTTTCTTGACGAACCCCTGGATCATTTATTTCAAGGTGGCCTGGGGAGCTTACTCAATAAGGCATTTTTCTTGTACTCTCTTAGATTGATTGGGTAAGAATCTTTGATTTGCTTCTTATGCATACTAGAATCTACCAGCTATGATTGTTGATAAATTGTTGATTTCACATTGAACTCATTTCATGTATAAAATAGTACTGAAATGTGAATTTTAATGACTCCAATGGGAGTAAGCATTTCTAGCTATGTCTACGTAATGTGGTGGTTTCGATATGAAGGACTCCCCACGGTCTTGTGTGTTTGGACACTGATCTCCAGTGAGTGGTGCTCTTGTGGAAGGTTGTAGAACCTTCTTGAGGTAGCACCTCACTGGAGGTGGGCCTTGAGATTTTATATCATAGCCTTACTTCATGTCTGCTCTCTCTGTGACTAGCTTCCTCACCCCCCCCCCCTCACCCTGGTTCTCTGCCATGGTGTGCTGTAGTCTCACAAACCGTAACCAGAATCAGCCCCTACCCCCTTAAGTTGCTTCTACTGGGTATTTTCCACAGCAGTGAGAAACCGAGCTGATTCAGAATCTCAACATTTAGAGGAGGGGAACCACCACTGCCTACATGCTTAAGAAGTAAATTATTTCATTACAACATTTGTTGAAGTCAGTGAGCCATCAGGGTAAATGCTAATTTCCTCAGTTCTCATCACAGAAGTTTTGATGGGGTTGATTCTCTATGGAGGAGTTTATTATGGATCCAATTTCTCTGCTAAAAAATTATTTTAAAATTAAAGTTAGGATGCAACCAGGAAGCTAAGTTGACATAAAAGTCAAAACAAGCCCAGTTACCAATAAACCTTAAAAAGAATAAAGTATGTTTTACTAACAGGATATTTTTCAGTCACATCACTTATTATATAAAATACCAAATTCTACATACTGCACTCTGATAGAGCTTTAGCTAGGCCCCAGCTCCCCTACAGTATGTCATTATGCTTTGGAAAGCAAGGTTAGTAGGGAAAGGAATGGGCATATTGATGATTGGATGAATGGCGTTTACCGCCCCTGAATTCCCTGCTCCCAGGTGGCTGCCACTAACTGTTTCAGGTGCAGATTCCCTGAAGGGTCATGTTTTGAATAGGCAGAGACCTCAGACTTCCTGGAAATGTACAAGCTGGGTCCGATTCCTCTGCCTGCTGTTCTGTGGTCAAGATAATTGAGTGGGAAATTATGACAAGGTACAGGGGAGCTGAGCAAACCTGAGACGGGAGGTATCACAAAGCCTCTGAAGGAGTGAGTTGATTTTCTCAAACTCAACTGGGTGTCCTATAGTCCCTGAGGTCTATAAATACCTACAAAGGTTCTCTCCTTTATTTAGCTGAATTTAGTGGGCCTCTATTCTCGCAGCCCTGGGGCTTTGTGCTTTCCTTTGGTTCCAGCCAAAGTCTGGCCATTCTGAGGCTGCTTCTGTGTCTTACGTCATCACTTTGACACATACGATGAGGGTAAGTGTTACATATAGATGGTGCCTCGACTCTGTTCACACTATCATGACTTCGGTACACACTGTCTATAACCAGTTGACGTCCCTCCCAGGAGTTAAAAATATTACTAAATGTATTGCCTGGGCAATGGTCTTAATGGGTTAAAGATTATTAACCTTGGGGGCTGGAGAGATGGCTCAGCGGTTAAGAGCATTGTCTGCTCTTCCAAAGGTCCTGAGTTCAATTCCCAGCAACCACGTGGTGGCTCACAACCATCTATAATGAGGTCTGGTGCCCTCTTCTGGCCTGCAGGCACATACACAGACAGAATATTGTATACATAATAAATAAATATTTTAAAAAAGATTATTAACCTTCCACTTCACGGCCATATGAAACCCAGGGGCAGATTTGCAATAACCAAAGTTATAAAGTGGCAGTGTGTACATCATAAGCCTTTATACAAGATGCTTTTTCATTACAGTGGTGACCAGACACCTTGGCACAAATAAATCAGGCTTGGCCTGACAGTTTGAAGGTACAGTATGGCAGCAAAGGCACAGTTGCAGCAGTCTGAGGCAACTCAACACAAGGTTTCCCCAGTCAGGAGAAAGTAGGGAGGGGGAAGGGGAGAAAGGGAGAGAGAAGAGGAAGATGGGGAGATGGAACTCACCTGACCATTTTTACTCTACACAGCCCATGCTTAGGAGGATCTTCCTACATCTGTTACCCTAGTCAGGAAATGCCTCACAGATGTGCCAAGGGCTTTGTCTCCAGGATTGTTTTAGATCCTGTTGAGTAAACAGTATCAACTGTCACACTTCCTAGTGTGGAGTCATCTCTACTCAAGCAGTGTGCCTCAAGATGAAGTTAGAAATTTCAAATAAATTTCATTAACAAAAATGAAGCATTTAAAGATGGGGCAGTTAAATATATTAGGAAAATAATTTAAATCTAATTTGATTTTGTAAACACAAATATATAATATATAAAAATTTTGAATAAAAATTATTGACTTCTGGGAAAACTTCGCTGTATGATTCAAATGAAATGATCAATAATGCCATGAAAATGTGTTCAGAAGTGGAAGTTTGTATGTAAATAATGGTGTTGCAAAATATTTTATCACACTGTGTGAAGATGTGTTGCTGTTCTACCTCACCCGCCCAAGGCATCTTCCAGTTGGTTCAATAAAGTGCTGAATGGCCAATAGCTAAGCAAAAGAGGATAGGTGGAACTTCCAGGGAGAGAGAGGAACTTTGAGGAAGAATCTGAGAGGTGGAGATTTGTAGTGGCATTTCAATTGTATTTTAATAAATAAAGACTGCCTGAAGATCTGAGAGTAAAAAATAGTCCCACTGGTCAGCGTTACAGACCAGGTAATAGTAACGCACACCTTTAATCCCAGCAGCCACACTAGTTGCCATAGAAATCCGGTGCATGCCTTTAATCCCAGAAGTAGAGAGGATTATAAAAACAGAGGAGATAGCTCTCAAACACATTCTCCTTCTAAGATTCTGATCCTCTTCTCTTTTCTTTCTTTACGCCCTCTCTATCCTTCCCCCTCTCTTTACTTTCTGATCGTGGTGAAGTAGGCATCTGTCTGTCCCATCCTACATTGCCTATCATGTTATACTGCCTTGTTGGAGCCTAGAGCAACAGAGCCACGCAAACACAGCCTGGAACTTCTGAAACCAAGGACCAAGATAAACCTTTCCTCCCTTCAAGGTGCTACCACTCAAGGATTTTGTCACGGTGACAGCAAGCTCATGTACACAATATTTAGTGCAGGCAGATTGCTATTGCTGAGTAACCACATAAATAAACAGCGTAAACTATTCAAGTGCTTTTATCAAATCCTGGAAGGATTGAAACATACAGTCAGCAGCTCTGTGCAAACTTTTAGAGATGCTTTTCCACATAATCAGTAAATCAAAGTAGAGTAATGATGTAATGAGAACCAAGGGTCCTCAATCACCCAAGAAACAGAATAGTCCTTTTGCAAGATCCTATCTGGGCATCATAGCTACATGATGAGCTGGACCTGGGAAAGTAACTGAGAAACCAAAATCAGCCGTGACTACACACAGGAACACTCACAGTCAAACGGAAGCGCCCTCCTCATGTTAAAGCTGAAGTTCTGCTGGGGAGCTCTGCCCATGAGAGGATTCCGACACCGGCGCATCTCAGTTCCGTCTGATGACTTGCATAGGATGAACATATGTATCCGCAGGTCTGCATAGTGAAGGCTCCCAAGTTCCGGTCTCCCACCTCGGCCCTTTACCAACCAGGGGAATTCCCATGAGGTCTTGCACTGTTCTGAGTCTCCACTTCCTCATTCGGACACGATGACCTATCTGACCCGGTGGAAGGATAATCAGCTGGAGAGGGCAGTGTTCAGAAGCATTGCGGTGCAATTTTTGTTTATTTGTTATTTTTACAATGAGATAATCTTGTTGTTTTAGTTCCTCCTGTATCTGAGATCACTTGTATTTCAAAGCTTATTTAGTGTTTCTCTTTTAAAGGTGTGATGATTCTGGAATACAGAATAAGAAGATGTGAAGGACAGAAGTGTATTTATAGTGGGAAATAGGGAATCTTGTATAAGAGACAATTTCTCCCCATGGAACACATCAGCAGATCGGGTGGGCCACTGGATGGCGCAAGCTAAGAAGAGATGCACACAGCATCAGGGTTGGCTCTTCTTAGACCCCTATGCAGGCAGTGCTCATCGTCACACGGGCTGAACTAGCGTAGTGAATCTGGGCAGACGTGAGGAAGGCAGGCCCGCGTTCTGCTCACCATGGAAGCACGCTGGCTCCAGCAGGCTGCCTCCTCCTTTCACTGCCAAGTTTCACCTTGGGGTGGTAAAAATCCTGTGTCTTCATTTTGTTTCCTAGAACACGGGGAGTTTATCTCCGTGAGGCCACTTCAGGAGCAGTTTTAACTTAGCGAATGAGACAGTGGCAGACTTGGCTTAGGAACGAAGGCTTGTTTTCCCTAACGGACTCCTTAGAAACCCTTCTGTGGTGGAGAGATTCGCTTTACTTCCACTAGGACACACATTCCCCTTGAGAAGCACGTGATGCTCGGTTTAGACATCAGATCTGATGACCGTTTCTGAAGGCCATTGCTCTTCCACGTGAATTATTGAGGTCGTTTGATCTGCCGTGACTCTGTTGCCTCTTATTTCTCTGTAATATTCTTCTGCTCGGATATCTGGAAGAAAGGCTGCCTATTGTTCCCTCTAGTGGTGACTGGGACATTCTTCTCAAACATGCCTCTTTCTCTTTGCCCTTTTATTGTCAATCTAATGCAGTTTAAAGGCATTTTGTCCATCTTGCAGGAAATACAAACGATGGCATCATTTATACTACATCGCCATGGTGCTGATAAATAGTTAAAATAGTTTCAGAAGATATCGCCCTATTTTCTTTATGTTTTATTTACTCAAAACTTATTAACTTTTAAATTTTTAAATGTACTCCTTCCAGTTTGAAATATTGTCAGTAACTCTATAATTCCAAAAATATCATTTACTTTTGAGTCCAGGGACCTTTTGTTCATGCTTAGTCGTGGCTGCTTTTCATTTTCTGGGCATTCACAACATTCCAAATGAAATAGGTCACTCTTGGATTTCTGATTCCGTTAGAGCCTGGGTCTGATGCATGTGGTATCTAGAACTCGGCCATCTCTCCCTTTTCCATCCTTCCACACCCTCCATTTCTCCCCAGTCCAAATGGTCACAGCTAAGGATGGGTTCTCATTTTATTTCCTTTCTTCTCAGGTGGAAGTTTAATGAAATATTTTTCTTCTAACATGTTTGCTTCCAAATGCTAATGAGCGAGATAGTTTGTGGCAGAGGGCGAGGAAGAACAGTTGAGAAAAACAAAGGAGATAA